>NW_026016405.1:0-40274 GCF_020379485.1 Brassica napus
CCTGGTTTGATTAGAATGACAAAGAAGTGTCATATTCCCAAAAGGAAACGGGATCACCTGATTTGAAAGTGGGATAGCTTCTTCATCCTACTCCTATGAGATTTATTCCACTTCCTAACTACTTTATGTATCAAAATCAGCTTCTTACATGCGATTCTTCCTGGTTGATTAGAATGACAAGAAGTTCATATTCCCAAACAGGAAAACTGGGATCACCTGATTTGAAAGTGGGATAGCTTCTTCATCCTAACTCCTATGAGATTTATTCCACTTCCTAATGATTCTCCACTACTTTATGTATCAAAATCAAGCTTCTTACATCGCGATTCTTCCTGGTTTGATTAGAATGACAAAGAAGTTGTCATATTCCCAAACAGGAAAACTGGGATCACCTGATTTGAAAGTGGGATAGCTTCTTCATCCTAACTCCTATGAGATTTATTTCCACTTCCTAATGATTCTCCACTACTTTATGTATCAAAATCAAGCTTCTTACATCGCGATTCTTCCTGGTTTGATTAGAATGACAAAGAAGTTGTCATATTCCCAAACAGGAAAACTGGGATCACCTGATTTGAAAGTGGGATAGCTTCTTCATCCTAACTCCTATGAGATTTATTCCACTTCCTAATGATTCTCCACTACTTTATGTATCAAAATCAAGCTTCTTACATCGCGATTCTTCCTGGTTTGATTAGAATGACAAAGAAGTTGTCATATTCCCAAACAGGAAAACTGGGATCACCTGATTTGAAAGTGGGATAGCTTCTTCATCCTAACTCCTATGAGATTTATTCCACTTCCTAATGATTCTCCACTACTTTATGTATCAAAATCAAGCTTCTTACATCGCGATTCTTCCTGGTTTGATTAGAATGACAAAGAAGTTGTCATATTCCCAAACAGGAAAACTGGGATCACCTGATTTGAAAGTGGGATAGCTTCTTCATCCTAACTCCTATGAGATTTATTCCACTTCCTAATGATTCTCCACTACTTTATGTATCAAAATCAAGCTTCTTACATCGCGATTCTTCCTGGTTTGATTAGAATGACAAAGAAGTTGTCATATTCCCAAACAGGAAAACTGGGATCACCTGATTTGAAAGTGGGATAGCTTCTTCATCCTAACTCCTATGAGATTTATTCCACTTCCTAATGATTCTCCACTACTTTATGTATCAAAATCAAGCTTCTTACATCGCGATTCTTCCTGGTTTGATTAGAATGACAAAGAAGTTGTCATATTCCCAAACAGGAAAACTGGGATCACCTGATTTGAAAGTGGGATAGCTTCTTCATCCTAACTCCTATGAGATTTATTCCACTTCCTAATGATTCTCCACTACTTTATGTATCAAAATCAAGCTTCTTACATCGCGATTCTTCCTGGTTTGATTAGAATGACAAAGAAGTTGTCATATTCCCAAACAGGAAAACTGGGATCACCTGATTTGAAAGTGGGATAGCTTCTTCATCCTAACTCCTATGAGATTTATTCCACTTCCTAATGATTCTCCACTACTTTATGTATCAAAATCAAGCTTCTTACATCGCGATTCTTCCTGGTTTGATTAGAATGACAAAGAAGTTGTCATATTCCCAAACAGGAAAACTGGGATCACCTGATTTGAAAGTGGGATAGCTTCTTCATCCTAACTCCTATGAGATTTATTCCACTTCCTAATGATTCTCCACTACTTTATGTATCAAAATCAAGCTTCTTACATCGCGATTCTTCCTGGTTTGATTAGAATGACAAAGAAGTTGTCATATTCCCAAACAGGAAAACTGGGATCACCTGATTTGAAAGTGGGATAGCTTCTTCATCCTAACTCCTATGAGATTTATTCCACTTCCTAATGATTCTCCACTACTTTATGTATCAAAATCAAGCTTCTTACATCGCGATTCTTCCTGGTTTGATTAGAATGACAAAGAAGTTGTCATATTCCCAAACAGGAAAACTGGGATCACCTGATTTGAAAGTGGGATAGCTTCTTCATCCTAACTCCTATGAGATTTATTCCACTTCCTAATGATTCTCCACTACTTTATGTATCAAAATCAAGCTTCTTACATCGCGATTCTTCCTGGTTTGATTAGAATGACAAAGAAGTTGTCATATTCCCAAACAGGAAAACTGGGATCACCTGATTTGAAAGTGGGATAGCTTCTTCATCCTAACTCCTATGAGATTTATTCCACTTCCTAATGATTCTCCACTACTTTATGTATCAAAATCAAGCTTCTTACATCGCGATTCTTCCTGGTTTGATTAGAATGACAAAGAAGTTGTCATATTCCCAAACAGGAAAACTGGGATCACCTGATTTGAAAGTGGGATAGCTTCTTCATCCTAACTCCTATGAGATTTTTTCCACTTCCTAATGATTCTCCACTACTTTATGTATCAAAATCAAGCTTCTTACATCGCGATTCTTCCTGTTTGATTAGAATGACAAAGAAGTTGTCATATTCCCAAACAGGAAAACTGGGATCACCTGATTTGAAAGTGGGATAGCTTCTTCATCCTAACTCCTATGAGATTTATTCCACTTCCTAATGATTCTCCACTACTTTATGTATCAAAATCAAGCTTCTTACATCGCGATTCTTCCTGGTTTGATTAGAATGACAAAGAAGTTGTCATATTCCCAAACAGGAAAACTGGGATCACCTGATTTGAAAGTGGGATAGCTTCTTCATCCTAACTCCTATGAGATTTATTCCACTTCCTAATGATTCTCCACTACTTTATGTATCAAAATCAAGCTTCTTACATCGCGATTCTTCCTGGTTTGATTAGAATGACAAAGAAGTTGTCATATTCCCAAACAGGAAAACTGGGATCACCTGATTTGAAAGTGGGATAGCTTCTTCATCCTAACTCCTATGAGATTTATTCCACTTCCTAATGATTCTCCACTACTTTATGTATCAAAATCAAGCTTCTTACATCGCGATTCTTCCTGGTTTGATTAGAATGACAAAGAAGTTGTCATATTCCCAAACAGGAAAACTGGGATCACCTGATTTGAAAGTGGGATAGCTTCTTCATCCTAACTCCTATGAGATTTATTCCACTTCCTAATGATTCTCCACTACTTTATGTATCAAAATCAAGCTTCTTACATCGCGATTCTTCCTGGTTTGATTAGAATGACAAAGAAGTTGTCATATTCCCAAACAGGAAAACTGGGATCACCTGATTTGAAAGTGGGATAGCTTCTTCATCCTAACTCCTATGAGATTTATTCCACTTCCTAATGATTCTCCACTACTTTATGTATCAAAATCAAGCTTCTTACATCGCGATTCTTCCTGGTTTGATTAGAATGACAAAGAAGTTGTCATATTCCCAAACAGGAAAACTGGGATCACCTGATTTGAAAGTGGGATAGCTTCTTCATCCTAACTCCTATGAGATTTATTCCACTTCCTAATGATTCTCCACTACTTTATGTATCAAAATCAAGCTTCTTACATCGCGATTCTTCCTGGTTTGATTAGAATGACAAAGAAGTTGTCATATTCCCAAACAGGAAAACTGGGATCACCTGATTTGAAAGTGGGATAGCTTCTTCATCCTAACTCCTATGAGATTTATTCCACTTCCTAATGATTCTCCACTACTTTATGTATCAAAATCAAGCTTCTTACATCGCGATTCTTCCTGGTTTGATTAGAATGACAAAGAAGTTGTCATATTCCCAAACAGGAAAACTGGGATCACCTGATTTGAAAGTGGGATAGCTTCTTCATCCTAACTCCTATGAGATTTATTCCACTTCCTAATGATTCTCCACTACTTTATGTATCAAAATCAAGCTTCTTACATCGCGATTCTTCCTGGTTTGATTAGAATGACAAAGAAGTTGTCATATTCCCAAACAGGAAAACTGGGATCACCTGATTTGAAAGTGGGATAGCTTCTTCATCCTAACTCCTATGAGATTTATTCCACTTCCTAATGATTCTCCACTACTTTATGTATCAAAATCAAGCTTCTTACATCGCGATTCTTCCTGGTTTGATTAGAATGACAAAGAAGTTGTCATATTCCCAAACAGGAAAACTGGGATCACCTGATTTGAAAGTGGGATAGCTTCTTCATCCTAACTCCTATGAGATTTATTCCACTTCCTAATGATTCTCCACTACTTTATGTATCAAAATCAAGCTTCTTACATCGCGATTCTTCCTGGTTTGATTAGAATGACAAAGAAGTTGTCATATTCCCAAACAGGAAAACTGGGATCACCTGATTTGAAAGTGGGATAGCTTCTTCATCCTAACTCCTATGAGATTTATTCCACTTCCTAATGATTCTCCACTACTTTATGTATCAAAATCAAGCTTCTTACATCGCGATTCTTCCTGGTTTGATTAGAATGACAAAGAAGTTGTCATATTCCCAAACAGGAAAACTGGGATCACCTGATTTGAAAGTGGGATAGCTTCTTCATCCTAACTCCTATGAGATTTATTCCACTTCCTAATGATTCTCCACTACTTTATGTATCAAAATCAAGCTTCTTACATCGCGATTCTTCCTGGTTTGATTAGAATGACAAAGAAGTTGTCATATTCCCAAACAGGAAAACTGGGATCACCTGATTTGAAAGTGGGATAGCTTCTTCATCCTAACTCCTATGAGATTTATTCCACTTCCTAATGATTCTCCACTACTTTATGTATCAAAATCAAGCTTCTTACATCGCGATTCTTCCTGGTTTGATTAGAATGACAAAGAAGTTGTCATATTCCCAAACAGGAAAACTGGGATCACCTGATTTGAAAGTGGGATAGCTTCTTCATCCTAACTCCTATGAGATTTATTCCACTTCCTAATGATTCTCCACTACTTTATGTATCAAAATCAAGCTTCTTACATCGCGATTCTTCCTGGTTTGATTAGAATGACAAAGAAGTTGTCATATTCCCAAACAGGAAAACTGGGATCACCTGATTTGAAAGTGGGATAGCTTCTTCATCCTAACTCCTATGAGATTTATTCCACTTCCTAATGATTCTCCACTACTTTATGTATCAAAATCAAGCTTCTTACATCGCGATTCTTCCTGGTTTGATTAGAATGACAAAGAAGTTGTCATATTCCCAAACAGGAAAACTGGGATCACCTGATTTGAAAGTGGGATAGCTTCTTCATCCTAACTCCTATGAGATTTATTCCACTTCCTAATGATTCTCCACTACTTTATGTATCAAAATCAAGCTTCTTACATCGCGATTCTTCCTGGTTTGATTAGAATGACAAAGAAGTTGTCATATTCCCAAACAGGAAAACTGGGATCACCTGATTTGAAAGTGGGATAGCTTCTTCATCCTAACTCCTATGAGATTTATTCCACTTCCTAATGATTCTCCACTACTTTATGTATCAAAATCAAGCTTCTTACATCGCGATTCTTCCTGGTTTGATTAGAATGACAAAGAAGTTGTCATATTCCCAAACAGGAAAACTGGGATCACCTGATTTGAAAGTGGGATAGCTTCTTCATCCTAACTCCTATGAGATTTATTCCACTTCCTAATGATTCTCCACTACTTTATGTATCAAAATCAAGCTTCTTACATCGCGATTCTTCCTGGTTTGATTAGAATGACAAAGAAGTTGTCATATTCCCAAACAGGAAAACTGGGATCACCTGATTTGAAAGTGGGATAGCTTCTTCATCCTAACTCCTATGAGATTTATTCCACTTCCTAATGATTCTCCACTACTTTATGTATCAAAATCAAGCTTCTTACATCGCGATTCTTCCTGGTTTGATTAGAATGACAAAGAAGTTGTCATATTCCCAAACAGGAAAACTGGGATCACCTGATTTGAAAGTGGGATAGCTTCTTCATCCTAACTCCTATGAGATTTATTCCACTTCCTAATGATTCTCCACTACTTTATGTATCAAAATCAAGCTTCTTACATCGCGATTCTTCCTGGTTTGATTAGAATGACAAAGAAGTTGTCATATTCCCAAACAGGAAAACTGGGATCACCTGATTTGAAAGTGGGATAGCTTCTTCATCCTAACTCCTATGAGATTTATTCCACTTCCTAATGATTCTCCACTACTTTATGTATCAAAATCAAGCTTCTTACATCGCGATTCTTCCTGGTTTGATTAGAATGACAAAGAAGTTGTCATATTCCCAAACAGGAAAACTGGGATCACCTGATTTGAAAGTGGGATAGCTTCTTCATCCTAACTCCTATGAGATTTATTCCACTTCCTAATGATTCTCCACTACTTTATGTATCAAAATCAAGCTTCTTACATCGCGATTCTTCCTGGTTTGATTAGAATGACAAAGAAGTTGTCATATTCCCAAACAGGAAAACTGGGATCACCTGATTTGAAAGTGGGATAGCTTCTTCATCCTAACTCCTATGAGATTTATTCCACTTCCTAATGATTCTCCACTACTTTATGTATCAAAATCAAGCTTCTTACATCGCGATTCTTCCTGGTTTGATTAGAATGACAAAGAAGTTGTCATATTCCCAAACAGGAAAACTGGGATCACCTGATTTGAAAGTGGGATAGCTTCTTCATCCTAACTCCTATGAGATTTATTCCACTTCCTAATGATTCTCCACTACTTTATGTATCAAAATCAAGCTTCTTACATCGCGATTCTTCCTGGTTTGATTAGAATGACAAAGAAGTTGTCATATTCCCAAACAGGAAAACTGGGATCACCTGATTTGAAAGTGGGATAGCTTCTTCATCCTAACTCCTATGAGATTTATTCCACTTCCTAATGATTCTCCACTACTTTATGTATCAAAATCAAGCTTCTTACATCGCGATTCTTCCTGGTTTGATTAGAATGACAAAGAAGTTGTCATATTCCCAAACAGGAAAACTGGGATCACCTGATTTGAAAGTGGGATAGCTTCTTCATCCTAACTCCTATGAGATTTATTCCACTTCCTAATGATTCTCCACTACTTTATGTATCAAAATCAAGCTTCTTACATCGCGATTCTTCCTGGTTTGATTAGAATGACAAAGAAGTTGTCATATTCCCAAACAGGAAAACTGGGATCACCTGATTTGAAAGTGGGATAGCTTCTTCATCCTAACTCCTATGAGATTTATTCCACTTCCTAATGATTCTCCACTACTTTATGTATCAAAATCAAGCTTCTTACATCGCGATTCTTCCTGGTTTGATTAGAATGACAAAGAAGTTGTCATATTCCCAAACAGGAAAACTGGGATCACCTGATTTGAAAGTGGGATAGCTTCTTCATCCTAACTCCTATGAGATTTATTCCACTTCCTAATGATTCTCCACTACTTTATGTATCAAAATCAAGCTTCTTACATCGCGATTCTTCCTGGTTTGATTAGAATGACAAAGAAGTTGTCATATTCCCAAACAGGAAAACTGGGATCACCTGATTTGAAAGTGGGATAGCTTCTTCATCCTAACTCCTATGAGATTTATTCCACTTCCTAATGATTCTCCACTACTTTATGTATCAAAATCAAGCTTCTTACATCGCGATTCTTCCTGGTTTGATTAGAATGACAAAGAAGTTGTCATATTCCCAAACAGGAAAACTGGGATCACCTGATTTGAAAGTGGGATAGCTTCTTCATCCTAACTCCTATGAGATTTATTCCACTTCCTAATGATTCTCCACTACTTTATGTATCAAAATCAAGCTTCTTACATCGCGATTCTTCCTGGTTTGATTAGAATGACAAAGAAGTTGTCATATTCCCAAACAGGAAAACTGGGATCACCTGATTTGAAAGTGGGATAGCTTCTTCATCCTAACTCCTATGAGATTTATTCCACTTCCTAATGATTCTCCACTACTTTATGTATCAAAATCAAGCTTCTTACATCGCGATTCTTCCTGGTTTGATTAGAATGACAAAGAAGTTGTCATATTCCCAAACAGGAAAACTGGGATCACCTGATTTGAAAGTGGGATAGCTTCTTCATCCTAACTCCTATGAGATTTATTCCACTTCCTAATGATTCTCCACTACTTTATGTATCAAAATCAAGCTTCTTACATCGCGATTCTTCCTGGTTTGATTAGAATGACAAAGAAGTTGTCATATTCCCAAACAGGAAAACTGGGATCACCTGATTTGAAAGTGGGATAGCTTCTTCATCCTAACTCCTATGAGATTTATTCCACTTCCTAATGATTCTCCACTACTTTATGTATCAAAATCAAGCTTCTTACATCGCGATTCTTCCTGGTTTGATTAGAATGACAAAGAAGTTGTCATATTCCCAAACAGGAAAACTGGGATCACCTGATTTGAAAGTGGGATAGCTTCTTCATCCTAACTCCTATGAGATTTATTCCACTTCCTAATGATTCTCCACTACTTTATGTATCAAAATCAAGCTTCTTACATCGCGATTCTTCCTGGTTTGATTAGAATGACAAAGAAGTTGTCATATTCCCAAACAGGAAAACTGGGATCACCTGATTTGAAAGTGGGATAGCTTCTTCATCCTAACTCCTATGAGATTTATTCCACTTCCTAATGATTCTCCACTACTTTATGTATCAAAATCAAGCTTCTTACATCGCGATTCTTCCTGGTTTGATTAGAATGACAAAGAAGTTGTCATATTCCCAAACAGGAAAACTGGGATCACCTGATTTGAAAGTGGGATAGCTTCTTCATCCTAACTCCTATGAGATTTATTCCACTTCCTAATGATTCTCCACTACTTTATGTATCAAAATCAAGCTTCTTACATCGCGATTCTTCCTGGTTTGATTAGAATGACAAAGAAGTTGTCATATTCCCAAACAGGAAAACTGGGATCACCTGATTTGAAAGTGGGATAGCTTCTTCATCCTAACTCCTATGAGATTTATTCCACTTCCTAATGATTCTCCACTACTTTATGTATCAAAATCAAGCTTCTTACATCGCGATTCTTCCTGGTTTGATTAGAATGACAAAGAAGTTGTCATATTCCCAAACAGGAAAACTGGGATCACCTGATTTGAAAGTGGGATAGCTTCTTCATCCTAACTCCTATGAGATTTATTCCACTTCCTAATGATTCTCCACTACTTTATGTATCAAAATCAAGCTTCTTACATCGCGATTCTTCCTGGTTTGATTAGAATGACAAAGAAGTTGTCATATTCCCAAACAGGAAAACTGGGATCACCTGATTTGAAAGTGGGATAGCTTCTTCATCCTAACTCCTATGAGATTTATTCCACTTCCTAATGATTCTCCACTACTTTATGTATCAAAATCAAGCTTCTTACATCGCGATTCTTCCTGGTTTGATTAGAATGACAAAGAAGTTGTCATATTCCCAAACAGGAAAACTGGGATCACCTGATTTGAAAGTGGGATAGCTTCTTCATCCTAACTCCTATGAGATTTATTCCACTTCCTAATGATTCTCCACTACTTTATGTATCAAAATCAAGCTTCTTACATCGCGATTCTTCCTGGTTTGATTAGAATGACAAAGAAGTTGTCATATTCCCAAACAGGAAAACTGGGATCACCTGATTTGAAAGTGGGATAGCTTCTTCATCCTAACTCCTATGAGATTTATTCCACTTCCTAATGATTCTCCACTACTTTATGTATCAAAATCAAGCTTCTTACATCGCGATTCTTCCTGGTTTGATTAGAATGACAAAGAAGTTGTCATATTCCCAAACAGGAAAACTGGGATCACCTGATTTGAAAGTGGGATAGCTTCTTCATCCTAACTCCTATGAGATTTATTCCACTTCCTAATGATTCTCCACTACTTTATGTATCAAAATCAAGCTTCTTACATCGCGATTCTTCCTGGTTTGATTAGAATGACAAAGAAGTTGTCATATTCCCAAACAGGAAAACTGGGATCACCTGATTTGAAAGTGGGATAGCTTCTTCATCCTAACTCCTATGAGATTTATTCCACTTCCTAATGATTCTCCACTACTTTATGTATCAAAATCAAGCTTCTTACATCGCGATTCTTCCTGGTTTGATTAGAATGACAAAGAAGTTGTCATATTCCCAAACAGGAAAACTGGGATCACCTGATTTGAAAGTGGGATAGCTTCTTCATCCTAACTCCTATGAGATTTATTCCACTTCCTAATGATTCTCCACTACTTTATGTATCAAAATCAAGCTTCTTACATCGCGATTCTTCCTGGTTTGATTAGAATGACAAAGAAGTTGTCATATTCCCAAACAGGAAAACTGGGATCACCTGATTTGAAAGTGGGATAGCTTCTTCATCCTAACTCCTATGAGATTTATTCCACTTCCTAATGATTCTCCACTACTTTATGTATCAAAATCAAGCTTCTTACATCGCGATTCTTCCTGGTTTGATTAGAATGACAAAGAAGTTGTCATATTCCCAAACAGGAAAACTGGGATCACCTGATTTGAAAGTGGGATAGCTTCTTCATCCTAACTCCTATGAGATTTATTCCACTTCCTAATGATTCTCCACTACTTTATGTATCAAAATCAAGCTTCTTACATCGCGATTCTTCCTGGTTTGATTAGAATGACAAAGAAGTTGTCATATTCCCAAACAGGAAAACTGGGATCACCTGATTTGAAAGTGGGATAGCTTCTTCATCCTAACTCCTATGAGATTTATTCCACTTCCTAATGATTCTCCACTACTTTATGTATCAAAATCAAGCTTCTTACATCGCGATTCTTCCTGGTTTGATTAGAATGACAAAGAAGTTGTCATATTCCCAAACAGGAAAACTGGGATCACCTGATTTGAAAGTGGGATAGCTTCTTCATCCTAACTCCTATGAGATTTATTCCACTTCCTAATGATTCTCCACTACTTTATGTATCAAAATCAAGCTTCTTACATCGCGATTCTTCCTGGTTTGATTAGAATGACAAAGAAGTTGTCATATTCCCAAACAGGAAAACTGGGATCACCTGATTTGAAAGTGGGATAGCTTCTTCATCCTAACTCCTATGAGATTTATTCCACTTCCTAATGATTCTCCACTACTTTATGTATCAAAATCAAGCTTCTTACATCGCGATTCTTCCTGGTTTGATTAGAATGACAAAGAAGTTGTCATATTCCCAAACAGGAAAACTGGGATCACCTGATTTGAAAGTGGGATAGCTTCTTCATCCTAACTCCTATGAGATTTATTCCACTTCCTAATGATTCTCCACTACTTTATGTATCAAAATCAAGCTTCTTACATCGCGATTCTTCCTGGTTTGATTAGAATGACAAAGAAGTTGTCATATTCCCAAACAGGAAAACTGGGATCACCTGATTTGAAAGTGGGATAGCTTCTTCATCCTAACTCCTATGAGATTTATTCCACTTCCTAATGATTCTCCACTACTTTATGTATCAAAATCAAGCTTCTTACATCGCGATTCTTCCTGGTTTGATTAGAATGACAAAGAAGTTGTCATATTCCCAAACAGGAAAACTGGGATCACCTGATTTGAAAGTGGGATAGCTTCTTCATCCTAACTCCTATGAGATTTATTCCACTTCCTAATGATTCTCCACTACTTTATGTATCAAAATCAAGCTTCTTACATCGCGATTCTTCCTGGTTTGATTAGAATGACAAAGAAGTTGTCATATTCCCAAACAGGAAAACTGGGATCACCTGATTTGAAAGTGGGATAGCTTCTTCATCCTAACTCCTATGAGATTTATTCCACTTCCTAATGATTCTCCACTACTTTATGTATCAAAATCAAGCTTCTTACATCGCGATTCTTCCTGGTTTGATTAGAATGACAAAGAAGTTGTCATATTCCCAAACAGGAAAACTGGGATCACCTGATTTGAAAGTGGGATAGCTTCTTCATCCTAACTCCTATGAGATTTATTCCACTTCCTAATGATTCTCCACTACTTTATGTATCAAAATCAAGCTTCTTACATCGCGATTCTTCCTGGTTTGATTAGAATGACAAAGAAGTTGTCATATTCCCAAACAGGAAAACTGGGATCACCTGATTTGAAAGTGGGATAGCTTCTTCATCCTAACTCCTATGAGATTTATTCCACTTCCTAATGATTCTCCACTACTTTATGTATCAAAATCAAGCTTCTTACATCGCGATTCTTCCTGGTTTGATTAGAATGACAAAGAAGTTGTCATATTCCCAAACAGGAAAACTGGGATCACCTGATTTGAAAGTGGGATAGCTTCTTCATCCTAACTCCTATGAGATTTATTCCACTTCCTAATGATTCTCCACTACTTTATGTATCAAAATCAAGCTTCTTACATCGCGATTCTTCCTGGTTTGATTAGAATGACAAAGAAGTTGTCATATTCCCAAACAGGAAAACTGGGATCACCTGATTTGAAAGTGGGATAGCTTCTTCATCCTAACTCCTATGAGATTTATTCCACTTCCTAATGATTCTCCACTACTTTATGTATCAAAATCAAGCTTCTTACATCGCGATTCTTCCTGGTTTGATTAGAATGACAAAGAAGTTGTCATATTCCCAAACAGGAAAACTGGGATCACCTGATTTGAAAGTGGGATAGCTTCTTCATCCTAACTCCTATGAGATTTATTCCACTTCCTAATGATTCTCCACTACTTTATGTATCAAAATCAAGCTTCTTACATCGCGATTCTTCCTGGTTTGATTAGAATGACAAAGAAGTTGTCATATTCCCAAACAGGAAAACTGGGATCACCTGATTTGAAAGTGGGATAGCTTCTTCATCCTAACTCCTATGAGATTTATTCCACTTCCTAATGATTCTCCACTACTTTATGTATCAAAATCAAGCTTCTTACATCGCGATTCTTCCTGGTTTGATTAGAATGACAAAGAAGTTGTCATATTCCCAAACAGGAAAACTGGGATCACCTGATTTGAAAGTGGGATAGCTTCTTCATCCTAACTCCTATGAGATTTATTCCACTTCCTAATGATTCTCCACTACTTTATGTATCAAAATCAAGCTTCTTACATCGCGATTCTTCCTGGTTTGATTAGAATGACAAAGAAGTTGTCATATTCCCAAACAGGAAAACTGGGATCACCTGATTTGAAAGTGGGATAGCTTCTTCATCCTAACTCCTATGAGATTTATTCCACTTCCTAATGATTCTCCACTACTTTATGTATCAAAATCAAGCTTCTTACATCGCGATTCTTCCTGGTTTGATTAGAATGACAAAGAAGTTGTCATATTCCCAAACAGGAAAACTGGGATCACCTGATTTGAAAGTGGGATAGCTTCTTCATCCTAACTCCTATGAGATTTATTCCACTTCCTAATGATTCTCCACTACTTTATGTATCAAAATCAAGCTTCTTACATCGCGATTCTTCCTGGTTTGATTAGAATGACAAAGAAGTTGTCATATTCCCAAACAGGAAAACTGGGATCACCTGATTTGAAAGTGGGATAGCTTCTTCATCCTAACTCCTATGAGATTTATTCCACTTCCTAATGATTCTCCACTACTTTATGTATCAAAATCAAGCTTCTTACATCGCGATTCTTCCTGGTTTGATTAGAATGACAAAGAAGTTGTCATATTCCCAAACAGGAAAACTGGGATCACCTGATTTGAAAGTGGGATAGCTTCTTCATCCTAACTCCTATGAGATTTATTCCACTTCCTAATGATTCTCCACTACTTTATGTATCAAAATCAAGCTTCTTACATCGCGATTCTTCCTGGTTTGATTAGAATGACAAAGAAGTTGTCATATTCCCAAACAGGAAAACTGGGATCACCTGATTTGAAAGTGGGATAGCTTCTTCATCCTAACTCCTATGAGATTTATTCCACTTCCTAATGATTCTCCACTACTTTATGTATCAAAATCAAGCTTCTTACATCGCGATTCTTCCTGGTTTGATTAGAATGACAAAGAAGTTGTCATATTCCCAAACAGGAAAACTGGGATCACCTGATTTGAAAGTGGGATAGCTTCTTCATCCTAACTCCTATGAGATTTATTCCACTTCCTAATGATTCTCCACTACTTTATGTATCAAAATCAAGCTTCTTACATCGCGATTCTTCCTGGTTTGATTAGAATGACAAAGAAGTTGTCATATTCCCAAACAGGAAAACTGGGATCACCTGATTTGAAAGTGGGATAGCTTCTTCATCCTAACTCCTATGAGATTTATTCCACTTCCTAATGATTCTCCACTACTTTATGTATCAAAATCAAGCTTCTTACATCGCGATTCTTCCTGGTTTGATTAGAATGACAAAGAAGTTGTCATATTCCCAAACAGGAAAACTGGGATCACCTGATTTGAAAGTGGGATAGCTTCTTCATCCTAACTCCTATGAGATTTATTCCACTTCCTAATGATTCTCCACTACTTTATGTATCAAAATCAAGCTTCTTACATCGCGATTCTTCCTGGTTTGATTAGAATGACAAAGAAGTTGTCATATTCCCAAACAGGAAAACTGGGATCACCTGATTTGAAAGTGGGATAGCTTCTTCATCCTAACTCCTATGAGATTTATTCCACTTCCTAATGATTCTCCACTACTTTATGTATCAAAATCAAGCTTCTTACATCGCGATTCTTCCTGGTTTGATTAGAATGACAAAGAAGTTGTCATATTCCCAAACAGGAAAACTGGGATCACCTGATTTGAAAGTGGGATAGCTTCTTCATCCTAACTCCTATGAGATTTATTCCACTTCCTAATGATTCTCCACTACTTTATGTATCAAAATCAAGCTTCTTACATCGCGATTCTTCCTGGTTTGATTAGAATGACAAAGAAGTTGTCATATTCCCAAACAGGAAAACTGGGATCACCTGATTTGAAAGTGGGATAGCTTCTTCATCCTAACTCCTATGAGATTTATTCCACTTCCTAATGATTCTCCACTACTTTATGTATCAAAATCAAGCTTCTTACATCGCGATTCTTCCTGGTTTGATTAGAATGACAAAGAAGTTGTCATATTCCCAAACAGGAAAACTGGGATCACCTGATTTGAAAGTGGGATAGCTTCTTCATCCTAACTCCTATGAGATTTATTCCACTTCCTAATGATTCTCCACTACTTTATGTATCAAAATCAAGCTTCTTACATCGCGATTCTTCCTGGTTTGATTAGAATGACAAAGAAGTTGTCATATTCCCAAACAGGAAAACTGGGATCACCTGATTTGAAAGTGGGATAGCTTCTTCATCCTAACTCCTATGAGATTTATTCCACTTCCTAATGATTCTCCACTACTTTATGTATCAAAATCAAGCTTCTTACATCGCGATTCTTCCTGGTTTGATTAGAATGACAAAGAAGTTGTCATATTCCCAAACAGGAAAACTGGGATCACCTGATTTGAAAGTGGGATAGCTTCTTCATCCTAACTCCTATGAGATTTATTCCACTTCCTAATGATTCTCCACTACTTTATGTATCAAAATCAAGCTTCTTACATCGCGATTCTTCCTGGTTTGATTAGAATGACAAAGAAGTTGTCATATTCCCAAACAGGAAAACTGGGATCACCTGATTTGAAAGTGGGATAGCTTCTTCATCCTAACTCCTATGAGATTTATTCCACTTCCTAATGATTCTCCACTACTTTATGTATCAAAATCAAGCTTCTTACATCGCGATTCTTCCTGGTTTGATTAGAATGACAAAGAAGTTGTCATATTCCCAAACAGGAAAACTGGGATCACCTGATTTGAAAGTGGGATAGCTTCTTCATCCTAACTCCTATGAGATTTATTCCACTTCCTAATGATTCTCCACTACTTTATGTATCAAAATCAAGCTTCTTACATCGCGATTCTTCCTGGTTTGATTAGAATGACAAAGAAGTTGTCATATTCCCAAACAGGAAAACTGGGATCACCTGATTTGAAAGTGGGATAGCTTCTTCATCCTAACTCCTATGAGATTTATTCCACTTCCTAATGATTCTCCACTACTTTATGTATCAAAATCAAGCTTCTTACATCGCGATTCTTCCTGGTTTGATTAGAATGACAAAGAAGTTGTCATATTCCCAAACAGGAAAACTGGGATCACCTGATTTGAAAGTGGGATAGCTTCTTCATCCTAACTCCTATGAGATTTATTCCACTTCCTAATGATTCTCCACTACTTTATGTATCAAAATCAAGCTTCTTACATCGCGATTCTTCCTGGTTTGATTAGAATGACAAAGAAGTTGTCATATTCCCAAACAGGAAAACTGGGATCACCTGATTTGAAAGTGGGATAGCTTCTTCATCCTAACTCCTATGAGATTTATTCCACTTCCTAATGATTCTCCACTACTTTATGTATCAAAATCAAGCTTCTTACATCGCGATTCTTCCTGGTTTGATTAGAATGACAAAGAAGTTGTCATATTCCCAAACAGGAAAACTGGGATCACCTGATTTGAAAGTGGGATAGCTTCTTCATCCTAACTCCTATGAGATTTATTCCACTTCCTAATGATTCTCCACTACTTTATGTATCAAAATCAAGCTTCTTACATCGCGATTCTTCCTGGTTTGATTAGAATGACAAAGAAGTTGTCATATTCCCAAACAGGAAAACTGGGATCACCTGATTTGAAAGTGGGATAGCTTCTTCATCCTAACTCCTATGAGATTTATTCCACTTCCTAATGATTCTCCACTACTTTATGTATCAAAATCAAGCTTCTTACATCGCGATTCTTCCTGGTTTGATTAGAATGACAAAGAAGTTGTCATATTCCCAAACAGGAAAACTGGGATCACCTGATTTGAAAGTGGGATAGCTTCTTCATCCTAACTCCTATGAGATTTATTCCACTTCCTAATGATTCTCCACTACTTTATGTATCAAAATCAAGCTTCTTACATCGCGATTCTTCCTGGTTTGATTAGAATGACAAAGAAGTTGTCATATTCCCAAACAGGAAAACTGGGATCACCTGATTTGAAAGTGGGATAGCTTCTTCATCCTAACTCCTATGAGATTTATTCCACTTCCTAATGATTCTCCACTACTTTATGTATCAAAATCAAGCTTCTTACATCGCGATTCTTCCTGGTTTGATTAGAATGACAAAGAAGTTGTCATATTCCCAAACAGGAAAACTGGGATCACCTGATTTGAAAGTGGGATAGCTTCTTCATCCTAACTCCTATGAGATTTATTCCACTTCCTAATGATTCTCCACTACTTTATGTATCAAAATCAAGCTTCTTACATCGCGATTCTTCCTGGTTTGATTAGAATGACAAAGAAGTTGTCATATTCCCAAACAGGAAAACTGGGATCACCTGATTTGAAAGTGGGATAGCTTCTTCATCCTAACTCCTATGAGATTTATTCCACTTCCTAATGATTCTCCACTACTTTATGTATCAAAATCAAGCTTCTTACATCGCGATTCTTCCTGGTTTGATTAGAATGACAAAGAAGTTGTCATATTCCCAAACAGGAAAACTGGGATCACCTGATTTGAAAGTGGGATAGCTTCTTCATCCTAACTCCTATGAGATTTATTCCACTTCCTAATGATTCTCCACTACTTTATGTATCAAAATCAAGCTTCTTACATCGCGATTCTTCCTGGTTTGATTAGAATGACAAAGAAGTTGTCATATTCCCAAACAGGAAAACTGGGATCACCTGATTTGAAAGTGGGATAGCTTCTTCATCCTAACTCCTATGAGATTTATTCCACTTCCTAATGATTCTCCACTACTTTATGTATCAAAATCAAGCTTCTTACATCGCGATTCTTCCTGGTTTGATTAGAATGACAAAGAAGTTGTCATATTCCCAAACAGGAAAACTGGGATCACCTGATTTGAAAGTGGGATAGCTTCTTCATCCTAACTCCTATGAGATTTATTCCACTTCCTAATGATTCTCCACTACTTTATGTATCAAAATCAAGCTTCTTACATCGCGATTCTTCCTGGTTTGATTAGAATGACAAAGAAGTTGTCATATTCCCAAACAGGAAAACTGGGATCACCTGATTTGAAAGTGGGATAGCTTCTTCATCCTAACTCCTATGAGATTTATTCCACTTCCTAATGATTCTCCACTACTTTATGTATCAAAATCAAGCTTCTTACATCGCGATTCTTCCTGGTTTGATTAGAATGACAAAGAAGTTGTCATATTCCCAAACAGGAAAACTGGGATCACCTGATTTGAAAGTGGGATAGCTTCTTCATCCTAACTCCTATGAGATTTATTCCACTTCCTAATGATTCTCCACTACTTTATGTATCAAAATCAAGCTTCTTACATCGCGATTCTTCCTGGTTTGATTAGAATGACAAAGAAGTTGTCATATTCCCAAACAGGAAAACTGGGATCACCTGATTTGAAAGTGGGATAGCTTCTTCATCCTAACTCCTATGAGATTTATTCCACTTCCTAATGATTCTCCACTACTTTATGTATCAAAATCAAGCTTCTTACATCGCGATTCTTCCTGGTTTGATTAGAATGACAAAGAAGTTGTCATATTCCCAAACAGGAAAACTGGGATCACCTGATTTGAAAGTGGGATAGCTTCTTCATCCTAACTCCTATGAGATTTATTCCACTTCCTAATGATTCTCCACTACTTTATGTATCAAAATCAAGCTTCTTACATCGCGATTCTTCCTGGTTTGATTAGAATGACAAAGAAGTTGTCATATTCCCAAACAGGAAAACTGGGATCACCTGATTTGAAAGTGGGATAGCTTCTTCATCCTAACTCCTATGAGATTTATTCCACTTCCTAATGATTCTCCACTACTTTATGTATCAAAATCAAGCTTCTTACATCGCGATTCTTCCTGGTTTGATTAGAATGACAAAGAAGTTGTCATATTCCCAAACAGGAAAACTGGGATCACCTGATTTGAAAGTGGGATAGCTTCTTCATCCTAACTCCTATGAGATTTATTCCACTTCCTAATGATTCTCCACTACTTTATGTATCAAAATCAAGCTTCTTACATCGCGATTCTTCCTGGTTTGATTAGAATGACAAAGAAGTTGTCATATTCCCAAACAGGAAAACTGGGATCACCTGATTTGAAAGTGGGATAGCTTCTTCATCCTAACTCCTATGAGATTTATTCCACTTCCTAATGATTCTCCACTACTTTATGTATCAAAATCAAGCTTCTTACATCGCGATTCTTCCTGGTTTGATTAGAATGACAAAGAAGTTGTCATATTCCCAAACAGGAAAACTGGGATCACCTGATTTGAAAGTGGGATAGCTTCTTCATCCTAACTCCTATGAGATTTATTCCACTTCCTAATGATTCTCCACTACTTTATGTATCAAAATCAAGCTTCTTACATCGCGATTCTTCCTGGTTTGATTAGAATGACAAAGAAGTTGTCATATTCCCAAACAGGAAAACTGGGATCACCTGATTTGAAAGTGGGATAGCTTCTTCATCCTAACTCCTATGAGATTTATTCCACTTCCTAATGATTCTCCACTACTTTATGTATCAAAATCAAGCTTCTTACATCGCGATTCTTCCTGGTTTGATTAGAATGACAAAGAAGTTGTCATATTCCCAAACAGGAAAACTGGGATCACCTGATTTGAAAGTGGGATAGCTTCTTCATCCTAACTCCTATGAGATTTATTCCACTTCCTAATGATTCTCCACTACTTTATGTATCAAAATCAAGCTTCTTACATCGCGATTCTTCCTGGTTTGATTAGAATGACAAAGAAGTTGTCATATTCCCAAACAGGAAAACTGGGATCACCTGATTTGAAAGTGGGATAGCTTCTTCATCCTAACTCCTATGAGATTTATTCCACTTCCTAATGATTCTCCACTACTTTATGTATCAAAATCAAGCTTCTTACATCGCGATTCTTCCTGGTTTGATTAGAATGACAAAGAAGTTGTCATATTCCCAAACAGGAAAACTGGGATCACCTGATTTGAAAGTGGGATAGCTTCTTCATCCTAACTCCTATGAGATTTATTCCACTTCCTAATGATTCTCCACTACTTTATGTATCAAAATCAAGCTTCTTACATCGCGATTCTTCCTGGTTTGATTAGAATGACAAAGAAGTTGTCATATTCCCAAACAGGAAAACTGGGATCACCTGATTTGAAAGTGGGATAGCTTCTTCATCCTAACTCCTATGAGATTTATTCCACTTCCTAATGATTCTCCACTACTTTATGTATCAAAATCAAGCTTCTTACATCGCGATTCTTCCTGGTTTGATTAGAATGACAAAGAAGTTGTCATATTCCCAAACAGGAAAACTGGGATCACCTGATTTGAAAGTGGGATAGCTTCTTCATCCTAACTCCTATGAGATTTATTCCACTTCCTAATGATTCTCCACTACTTTATGTATCAAAATCAAGCTTCTTACATCGCGATTCTTCCTGGTTTGATTAGAATGACAAAGAAGTTGTCATATTCCCAAACAGGAAAACTGGGATCACCTGATTTGAAAGTGGGATAGCTTCTTCATCCTAACTCCTATGAGATTTATTCCACTTCCTAATGATTCTCCACTACTTTATGTATCAAAATCAAGCTTCTTACATCGCGATTCTTCCTGGTTTGATTAGAATGACAAAGAAGTTGTCATATTCCCAAACAGGAAAACTGGGATCACCTGATTTGAAAGTGGGATAGCTTCTTCATCCTAACTCCTATGAGATTTATTCCACTTCCTAATGATTCTCCACTACTTTATGTATCAAAATCAAGCTTCTTACATCGCGATTCTTCCTGGTTTGATTAGAATGACAAAGAAGTTGTCATATTCCCAAACAGGAAAACTGGGATCACCTGATTTGAAAGTGGGATAGCTTCTTCATCCTAACTCCTATGAGATTTATTCCACTTCCTAATGATTCTCCACTACTTTATGTATCAAAATCAAGCTTCTTACATCGCGATTCTTCCTGGTTTGATTAGAATGACAAAGAAGTTGTCATATTCCCAAACAGGAAAACTGGGATCACCTGATTTGAAAGTGGGATAGCTTCTTCATCCTAACTCCTATGAGATTTATTCCACTTCCTAATGATTCTCCACTACTTTATGTATCAAAATCAAGCTTCTTACATCGCGATTCTTCCTGGTTTGATTAGAATGACAAAGAAGTTGTCATATTCCCAAACAGGAAAACTGGGATCACCTGATTTGAAAGTGGGATAGCTTCTTCATCCTAACTCCTATGAGATTTATTCCACTTCCTAATGATTCTCCACTACTTTATGTATCAAAATCAAGCTTCTTACATCGCGATTCTTCCTGGTTTGATTAGAATGACAAAGAAGTTGTCATATTCCCAAACAGGAAAACTGGGATCACCTGATTTGAAAGTGGGATAGCTTCTTCATCCTAACTCCTATGAGATTTATTCCACTTCCTAATGATTCTCCACTACTTTATGTATCAAAATCAAGCTTCTTACATCGCGATTCTTCCTGGTTTGATTAGAATGACAAAGAAGTTGTCATATTCCCAAACAGGAAAACTGGGATCACCTGATTTGAAAGTGGGATAGCTTCTTCATCCTAACTCCTATGAGATTTATTCCACTTCCTAATGATTCTCCACTACTTTATGTATCAAAATCAAGCTTCTTACATCGCGATTCTTCCTGGTTTGATTAGAATGACAAAGAAGTTGTCATATTCCCAAACAGGAAAACTGGGATCACCTGATTTGAAAGTGGGATAGCTTCTTCATCCTAACTCCTATGAGATTTATTCCACTTCCTAATGATTCTCCACTACTTTATGTATCAAAATCAAGCTTCTTACATCGCGATTCTTCCTGGTTTGATTAGAATGACAAAGAAGTTGTCATATTCCCAAACAGGAAAACTGGGATCACCTGATTTGAAAGTGGGATAGCTTCTTCATCCTAACTCCTATGAGATTTATTCCACTTCCTAATGATTCTCCACTACTTTATGTATCAAAATCAAGCTTCTTACATCGCGATTCTTCCTGGTTTGATTAGAATGACAAAGAAGTTGTCATATTCCCAAACAGGAAAACTGGGATCACCTGATTTGAAAGTGGGATAGCTTCTTCATCCTAACTCCTATGAGATTTATTCCACTTCCTAATGATTCTCCACTACTTTATGTATCAAAATCAAGCTTCTTACATCGCGATTCTTCCTGGTTTGATTAGAATGACAAAGAAGTTGTCATATTCCCAAACAGGAAAACTGGGATCACCTGATTTGAAAGTGGGATAGCTTCTTCATCCTAACTCCTATGAGATTTATTCCACTTCCTAATGATTCTCCACTACTTTATGTATCAAAATCAAGCTTCTTACATCGCGATTCTTCCTGGTTTGATTAGAATGACAAAGAAGTTGTCATATTCCCAAACAGGAAAACTGGGATCACCTGATTTGAAAGTGGGATAGCTTCTTCATCCTAACTCCTATGAGATTTATTCCACTTCCTAATGATTCTCCACTACTTTATGTATCAAAATCAAGCTTCTTACATCGCGATTCTTCCTGGTTTGATTAGAATGACAAAGAAGTTGTCATATTCCCAAACAGGAAAACTGGGATCACCTGATTTGAAAGTGGGATAGCTTCTTCATCCTAACTCCTATGAGATTTATTCCACTTCCTAATGATTCTCCACTACTTTATGTATCAAAATCAAGCTTCTTACATCGCGATTCTTCCTGGTTTGATTAGAATGACAAAGAAGTTGTCATATTCCCAAACAGGAAAACTGGGATCACCTGATTTGAAAGTGGGATAGCTTCTTCATCCTAACTCCTATGAGATTTATTCCACTTCCTAATGATTCTCCACTACTTTATGTATCAAAATCAAGCTTCTTACATCGCGATTCTTCCTGGTTTGATTAGAATGACAAAGAAGTTGTCATATTCCCAAACAGGAAAACTGGGATCACCTGATTTGAAAGTGGGATAGCTTCTTCATCCTAACTCCTATGAGATTTATTCCACTTCCTAATGATTCTCCACTACTTTATGTATCAAAATCAAGCTTCTTACATCGCGATTCTTCCTGGTTTGATTAGAATGACAAAGAAGTTGTCATATTCCCAAACAGGAAAACTGGGATCACCTGATTTGAAAGTGGGATAGCTTCTTCATCCTAACTCCTATGAGATTTATTCCACTTCCTAATGATTCTCCACTACTTTATGTATCAAAATCAAGCTTCTTACATCGCGATTCTTCCTGGTTTGATTAGAATGACAAAGAAGTTGTCATATTCCCAAACAGGAAAACTGGGATCACCTGATTTGAAAGTGGGATAGCTTCTTCATCCTAACTCCTATGAGATTTATTCCACTTCCTAATGATTCTCCACTACTTTATGTATCAAAATCAAGCTTCTTACATCGCGATTCTTCCTGGTTTGATTAGAATGACAAAGAAGTTGTCATATTCCCAAACAGGAAAACTGGGATCACCTGATTTGAAAGTGGGATAGCTTCTTCATCCTAACTCCTATGAGATTTATTCCACTTCCTAATGATTCTCCACTACTTTATGTATCAAAATCAAGCTTCTTACATCGCGATTCTTCCTGGTTTGATTAGAATGACAAAGAAGTTGTCATATTCCCAAACAGGAAAACTGGGATCACCTGATTTGAAAGTGGGATAGCTTCTTCATCCTAACTCCTATGAGATTTATTCCACTTCCTAATGATTCTCCACTACTTTATGTATCAAAATCAAGCTTCTTACATCGCGATTCTTCCTGGTTTGATTAGAATGACAAAGAAGTTGTCATATTCCCAAACAGGAAAACTGGGATCACCTGATTTGAAAGTGGGATAGCTTCTTCATCCTAACTCCTATGAGATTTATTCCACTTCCTAATGATTCTCCACTACTTTATGTATCAAAATCAAGCTTCTTACATCGCGATTCTTCCTGGTTTGATTAGAATGACAAAGAAGTTGTCATATTCCCAAACAGGAAAACTGGGATCACCTGATTTGAAAGTGGGATAGCTTCTTCATCCTAACTCCTATGAGATTTATTCCACTTCCTAATGATTCTCCACTACTTTATGTATCAAAATCAAGCTTCTTACATCGCGATTCTTCCTGGTTTGATTAGAATGACAAAGAAGTTGTCATATTCCCAAACAGGAAAACTGGGATCACCTGATTTGAAAGTGGGATAGCTTCTTCATCCTAACTCCTATGAGATTTATTCCACTTCCTAATGATTCTCCACTACTTTATGTATCAAAATCAAGCTTCTTACATCGCGATTCTTCCTGGTTTGATTAGAATGACAAAGAAGTTGTCATATTCCCAAACAGGAAAACTGGGATCACCTGATTTGAAAGTGGGATAGCTTCTTCATCCTAACTCCTATGAGATTTATTCCACTTCCTAATGATTCTCCACTACTTTATGTATCAAAATCAAGCTTCTTACATCGCGATTCTTCCTGGTTTGATTAGAATGACAAAGAAGTTGTCATATTCCCAAACAGGAAAACTGGGATCACCTGATTTGAAAGTGGGATAGCTTCTTCATCCTAACTCCTATGAGATTTATTCCACTTCCTAATGATTCTCCACTACTTTATGTATCAAAATCAAGCTTCTTACATCGCGATTCTTCCTGGTTTGATTAGAATGACAAAGAAGTTGTCATATTCCCAAACAGGAAAACTGGGATCACCTGATTTGAAAGTGGGATAGCTTCTTCATCCTAACTCCTATGAGATTTATTCCACTTCCTAATGATTCTCCACTACTTTATGTATCAAAATCAAGCTTCTTACATCGCGATTCTTCCTGGTTTGATTAGAATGACAAAGAAGTTGTCATATTCCCAAACAGGAAAACTGGGATCACCTGATTTGAAAGTGGGATAGCTTCTTCATCCTAACTCCTATGAGATTTATTCCACTTCCTAATGATTCTCCACTACTTTATGTATCAAAATCAAGCTTCTTACATCGCGATTCTTCCTGGTTTGATTAGAATGACAAAGAAGTTGTCATATTCCCAAACAGGAAAACTGGGATCACCTGATTTGAAAGTGGGATAGCTTCTTCATCCTAACTCCTATGAGATTTATTCCACTTCCTAATGATTCTCCACTACTTTATGTATCAAAATCAAGCTTCTTACATCGCGATTCTTCCTGGTTTGATTAGAATGACAAAGAAGTTGTCATATTCCCAAACAGGAAAACTGGGATCACCTGATTTGAAAGTGGGATAGCTTCTTCATCCTAACTCCTATGAGATTTATTCCACTTCCTAATGATTCTCCACTACTTTATGTATCAAAATCAAGCTTCTTACATCGCGATTCTTCCTGGTTTGATTAGAATGACAAAGAAGTTGTCATATTCCCAAACAGGAAAACTGGGATCACCTGATTTGAAAGTGGGATAGCTTCTTCATCCTAACTCCTATGAGATTTATTCCACTTCCTAATGATTCTCCACTACTTTATGTATCAAAATCAAGCTTCTTACATCGCGATTCTTCCTGGTTTGATTAGAATGACAAAGAAGTTGTCATATTCCCAAACAGGAAAACTGGGATCACCTGATTTGAAAGTGGGATAGCTTCTTCATCCTAACTCCTATGAGATTTATTCCACTTCCTAATGATTCTCCACTACTTTATGTATCAAAATCAAGCTTCTTACATCGCGATTCTTCCTGGTTTGATTAGAATGACAAAGAAGTTGTCATATTCCCAAACAGGAAAACTGGGATCACCTGATTTGAAAGTGGGATAGCTTCTTCATCCTAACTCCTATGAGATTTATTCCACTTCCTAATGATTCTCCACTACTTTATGTATCAAAATCAAGCTTCTTACATCGCGATTCTTCCTGGTTTGATTAGAATGACAAAGAAGTTGTCATATTCCCAAACAGGAAAACTGGGATCACCTGATTTGAAAGTGGGATAGCTTCTTCATCCTAACTCCTATGAGATTTATTCCACTTCCTAATGATTCTCCACTACTTTATGTATCAAAATCAAGCTTCTTACATCGCGATTCTTCCTGGTTTGATTAGAATGACAAAGAAGTTGTCATATTCCCAAACAGGAAAACTGGGATCACCTGATTTGAAAGTGGGATAGCTTCTTCATCCTAACTCCTATGAGATTTATTCCACTTCCTAATGATTCTCCACTACTTTATGTATCAAAATCAAGCTTCTTACATCGCGATTCTTCCTGGTTTGATTAGAATGACAAAGAAGTTGTCATATTCCCAAACAGGAAAACTGGGATCACCTGATTTGAAAGTGGGATAGCTTCTTCATCCTAACTCCTATGAGATTTATTCCACTTCCTAATGATTCTCCACTACTTTATGTATCAAAATCAAGCTTCTTACATCGCGATTCTTCCTGGTTTGATTAGAATGACAAAGAAGTTGTCATATTCCCAAACAGGAAAACTGGGATCACCTGATTTGAAAGTGGGATAGCTTCTTCATCCTAACTCCTATGAGATTTATTCCACTTCCTAATGATTCTCCACTACTTTATGTATCAAAATCAAGCTTCTTACATCGCGATTCTTCCTGGTTTGATTAGAATGACAAAGAAGTTGTCATATTCCCAAACAGGAAAACTGGGATCACCTGATTTGAAAGTGGGATAGCTTCTTCATCCTAACTCCTATGAGATTTATTCCACTTCCTAATGATTCTCCACTACTTTATGTATCAAAATCAAGCTTCTTACATCGCGATTCTTCCTGGTTTGATTAGAATGACAAAGAAGTTGTCATATTCCCAAACAGGAAAACTGGGATCACCTGATTTGAAAGTGGGATAGCTTCTTCATCCTAACTCCTATGAGATTTATTCCACTTCCTAATGATTCTCCACTACTTTATGTATCAAAATCAAGCTTCTTACATCGCGATTCTTCCTGGTTTGATTAGAATGACAAAGAAGTTGTCATATTCCCAAACAGGAAAACTGGGATCACCTGATTTGAAAGTGGGATAGCTTCTTCATCCTAACTCCTATGAGATTTATTCCACTTCCTAATGATTCTCCACTACTTTATGTATCAAAATCAAGCTTCTTACATCGCGATTCTTCCTGGTTTGATTAGAATGACAAAGAAGTTGTCATATTCCCAAACAGGAAAACTGGGATCACCTGATTTGAAAGTGGGATAGCTTCTTCATCCTAACTCCTATGAGATTTATTCCACTTCCTAATGATTCTCCACTACTTTATGTATCAAAATCAAGCTTCTTACATCGCGATTCTTCCTGGTTTGATTAGAATGACAAAGAAGTTGTCATATTCCCAAACAGGAAAACTGGGATCACCTGATTTGAAAGTGGGATAGCTTCTTCATCCTAACTCCTATGAGATTTATTCCACTTCCTAATGATTCTCCACTACTTTATGTATCAAAATCAAGCTTCTTACATCGCGATTCTTCCTGGTTTGATTAGAATGACAAAGAAGTTGTCATATTCCCAAACAGGAAAACTGGGATCACCTGATTTGAAAGTGGGATAGCTTCTTCATCCTAACTCCTATGAGATTTATTCCACTTCCTAATGATTCTCCACTACTTTATGTATCAAAATCAAGCTTCTTACATCGCGATTCTTCCTGGTTTGATTAGAATGACAAAGAAGTTGTCATATTCCCAAACAGGAAAACTGGGATCACCTGATTTGAAAGTGGGATAGCTTCTTCATCCTAACTCCTATGAGATTTATTCCACTTCCTAATGATTCTCCACTACTTTATGTATCAAAATCAAGCTTCTTACATCGCGATTCTTCCTGGTTTGATTAGAATGACAAAGAAGTTGTCATATTCCCAAACAGGAAAACTGGGATCACCTGATTTGAAAGTGGGATAGCTTCTTCATCCTAACTCCTATGAGATTTATTCCACTTCCTAATGATTCTCCACTACTTTATGTATCAAAATCAAGCTTCTTACATCGCGATTCTTCCTGGTTTGATTAGAATGACAAAGAAGTTGTCATATTCCCAAACAGGAAAACTGGGATCACCTGATTTGAAAGTGGGATAGCTTCTTCATCCTAACTCCTATGAGATTTATTCCACTTCCTAATGATTCTCCACTACTTTATGTATCAAAATCAAGCTTCTTACATCGCGATTCTTCCTGGTTTGATTAGAATGACAAAGAAGTTGTCATATTCCCAAACAGGAAAACTGGGATCACCTGATTTGAAAGTGGGATAGCTTCTTCATCCTAACTCCTATGAGATTTATTCCACTTCCTAATGATTCTCCACTACTTTATGTATCAAAATCAAGCTTCTTACATCGCGATTCTTCCTGGTTTGATTAGAATGACAAAGAAGTTGTCATATTCCCAAACAGGAAAACTGGGATCACCTGATTTGAAAGTGGGATAGCTTCTTCATCCTAACTCCTATGAGATTTATTCCACTTCCTAATGATTCTCCACTACTTTATGTATCAAAATCAAGCTTCTTACATCGCGATTCTTCCTGGTTTGATTAGAATGACAAAGAAGTTGTCATATTCCCAAACAGGAAAACTGGGATCACCTGATTTGAAAGTGGGATAGCTTCTTCATCCTAACTCCTATGAGATTTATTCCACTTCCTAATGATTCTCCACTACTTTATGTATCAAAATCAAGCTTCTTACATCGCGATTCTTCCTGGTTTGATTAGAATGACAAAGAAGTTGTCATATTCCCAAACAGGAAAACTGGGATCACCTGATTTGAAAGTGGGATAGCTTCTTCATCCTAACTCCTATGAGATTTATTCCACTTCCTAATGATTCTCCACTACTTTATGTATCAAAATCAAGCTTCTTACATCGCGATTCTTCCTGGTTTGATTAGAATGACAAAGAAGTTGTCATATTCCCAAACAGGAAAACTGGGATCACCTGATTTGAAAGTGGGATAGCTTCTTCATCCTAACTCCTATGAGATTTATTCCACTTCCTAATGATTCTCCACTACTTTATGTATCAAAATCAAGCTTCTTACATCGCGATTCTTCCTGGTTTGATTAGAATGACAAAGAAGTTGTCATATTCCCAAACAGGAAAACTGGGATCACCTGATTTGAAAGTGGGATAGCTTCTTCATCCTAACTCCTATGAGATTTATTCCACTTCCTAATGATTCTCCACTACTTTATGTATCAAAATCAAGCTTCTTACATCGCGATTCTTCCTGGTTTGATTAGAATGACAAAGAAGTTGTCATATTCCCAAACAGGAAAACTGGGATCACCTGATTTGAAAGTGGGATAGCTTCTTCATCCTAACTCCTATGAGATTTATTCCACTTCCTAATGATTCTCCACTACTTTATGTATCAAAATCAAGCTTCTTACATCGCGATTCTTCCTGGTTTGATTAGAATGACAAAGAAGTTGTCATATTCCCAAACAGGAAAACTGGGATCACCTGATTTGAAAGTGGGATAGCTTCTTCATCCTAACTCCTATGAGATTTATTCCACTTCCTAATGATTCTCCACTACTTTATGTATCAAAATCAAGCTTCTTACATCGCGATTCTTCCTGGTTTGATTAGAATGACAAAGAAGTTGTCATATTCCCAAACAGGAAAACTGGGATCACCTGATTTGAAAGTGGGATAGCTTCTTCATCCTAACTCCTATGAGATTTATTCCACTTCCTAATGATTCTCCACTACTTTATGTATCAAAATCAAGCTTCTTACATCGCGATTCTTCCTGGTTTGATTAGAATGACAAAGAAGTTGTCATATTCCCAAACAGGAAAACTGGGATCACCTGATTTGAAAGTGGGATAGCTTCTTCATCCTAACTCCTATGAGATTTATTCCACTTCCTAATGATTCTCCACTACTTTATGTATCAAAATCAAGCTTCTTACATCGCGATTCTTCCTGGTTTGATTAGAATGACAAAGAAGTTGTCATATTCCCAAACAGGAAAACTGGGATCACCTGATTTGAAAGTGGGATAGCTTCTTCATCCTAACTCCTATGAGATTTATTCCACTTCCTAATGATTCTCCACTACTTTATGTATCAAAATCAAGCTTCTTACATCGCGATTCTTCCTGGTTTGATTAGAATGACAAAGAAGTTGTCATATTCCCAAACAGGAAAACTGGGATCACCTGATTTGAAAGTGGGATAGCTTCTTCATCCTAACTCCTATGAGATTTATTCCACTTCCTAATGATTCTCCACTACTTTATGTATCAAAATCAAGCTTCTTACATCGCGATTCTTCCTGGTTTGATTAGAATGACAAAGAAGTTGTCATATTCCCAAACAGGAAAACTGGGATCACCTGATTTGAAAGTGGGATAGCTTCTTCATCCTAACTCCTATGAGATTTATTCCACTTCCTAATGATTCTCCACTACTTTATGTATCAAAATCAAGCTTCTTACATCGCGATTCTTCCTGGTTTGATTAGAATGACAAAGAAGTTGTCATATTCCCAAACAGGAAAACTGGGATCACCTGATTTGAAAGTGGGATAGCTTCTTCATCCTAACTCCTATGAGATTTATTCCACTTCCTAATGATTCTCCACTACTTTATGTATCAAAATCAAGCTTCTTACATCGCGATTCTTCCTGGTTTGATTAGAATGACAAAGAAGTTGTCATATTCCCAAACAGGAAAACTGGGATCACCTGATTTGAAAGTGGGATAGCTTCTTCATCCTAACTCCTATGAGATTTATTCCACTTCCTAATGATTCTCCACTACTTTATGTATCAAAATCAAGCTTCTTACATCGCGATTCTTCCTGGTTTGATTAGAATGACAAAGAAGTTGTCATATTCCCAAACAGGAAAACTGGGATCACCTGATTTGAAAGTGGGATAGCTTCTTCATCCTAACTCCTATGAGATTTATTCCACTTCCTAATGATTCTCCACTACTTTATGTATCAAAATCAAGCTTCTTACATCGCGATTCTTCCTGGTTTGATTAGAATGACAAAGAAGTTGTCATATTCCCAAACAGGAAAACTGGGATCACCTGATTTGAAAGTGGGATAGCTTCTTCATCCTAACTCCTATGAGATTTATTCCACTTCCTAATGATTCTCCACTACTTTATGTATCAAAATCAAGCTTCTTACATCGCGATTCTTCCTGGTTTGATTAGAATGACAAAGAAGTTGTCATATTCCCAAACAGGAAAACTGGGATCACCTGATTTGAAAGTGGGATAGCTTCTTCATCCTAACTCCTATGAGATTTATTCCACTTCCTAATGATTCTCCACTACTTTATGTATCAAAATCAAGCTTCTTACATCGCGATTCTTCCTGGTTTGATTAGAATGACAAAGAAGTTGTCATATTCCCAAACAGGAAAACTGGGATCACCTGATTTGAAAGTGGGATAGCTTCTTCATCCTAACTCCTATGAGATTTATTCCACTTCCTAATGATTCTCCACTACTTTATGTATCAAAATCAAGCTTCTTACATCGCGATTCTTCCTGGTTTGATTAGAATGACAAAGAAGTTGTCATATTCCCAAACAGGAAAACTGGGATCACCTGATTTGAAAGTGGGATAGCTTCTTCATCCTAACTCCTATGAGATTTATTCCACTTCCTAATGATTCTCCACTACTTTATGTATCAAAATCAAGCTTCTTACATCGCGATTCTTCCTGGTTTGATTAGAATGACAAAGAAGTTGTCATATTCCCAAACAGGAAAACTGGGATCACCTGATTTGAAAGTGGGATAGCTTCTTCATCCTAACTCCTATGAGATTTATTCCACTTCCTAATGATTCTCCACTACTTTATGTATCAAAATCAAGCTTCTTACATCGCGATTCTTCCTGGTTTGATTAGAATGACAAAGAAGTTGTCATATTCCCAAACAGGAAAACTGGGATCACCTGATTTGAAAGTGGGATAGCTTCTTCATCCTAACTCCTATGAGATTTATTCCACTTCCTAATGATTCTCCACTACTTTATGTATCAAAATCAAGCTTCTTACATCGCGATTCTTCCTGGTTTGATTAGAATGACAAAGAAGTTGTCATATTCCCAAACAGGAAAACTGGGATCACCTGATTTGAAAGTGGGATAGCTTCTTCATCCTAACTCCTATGAGATTTATTCCACTTCCTAATGATTCTCCACTACTTTATGTATCAAAATCAAGCTTCTTACATCGCGATTCTTCCTGGTTTGATTAGAATGACAAAGAAGTTGTCATATTCCCAAACAGGAAAACTGGGATCACCTGATTTGAAAGTGGGATAGCTTCTTCATCCTAACTCCTATGAGATTTATTCCACTTCCTAATGATTCTCCACTACTTTATGTATCAAAATCAAGCTTCTTACATCGCGATTCTTCCTGGTTTGATTAGAATGACAAAGAAGTTGTCATATTCCCAAACAGGAAAACTGGGATCACCTGATTTGAAAGTGGGATAGCTTCTTCATCCTAACTCCTATGAGATTTATTCCACTTCCTAATGATTCTCCACTACTTTATGTATCAAAATCAAGCTTCTTACATCGCGATTCTTCCTGGTTTGATTAGAATGACAAAGAAGTTGTCATATTCCCAAACAGGAAAACTGGGATCACCTGATTTGAAAGTGGGATAGCTTCTTCATCCTAACTCCTATGAGATTTATTCCACTTCCTAATGATTCTCCACTACTTTATGTATCAAAATCAAGCTTCTTACATCGCGATTCTTCCTGGTTTGATTAGAATGACAAAGAAGTTGTCATATTCCCAAACAGGAAAACTGGGATCACCTGATTTGAAAGTGGGATAGCTTCTTCATCCTAACTCCTATGAGATTTATTCCACTTCCTAATGATTCTCCACTACTTTATGTATCAAAATCAAGCTTCTTACATCGCGATTCTTCCTGGTTTGATTAGAATGACAAAGAAGTTGTCATATTCCCAAACAGGAAAACTGGGATCACCTGATTTGAAAGTGGGATAGCTTCTTCATCCTAACTCCTATGAGATTTATTCCACTTCCTAATGATTCTCCACTACTTTATGTATCAAAATCAAGCTTCTTACATCGCGATTCTTCCTGGTTTGATTAGAATGACAAAGAAGTTGTCATATTCCCAAACAGGAAAACTGGGATCACCTGATTTGAAAGTGGGATAGCTTCTTCATCCTAACTCCTATGAGATTTATTCCACTTCCTAATGATTCTCCACTACTTTATGTATCAAAATCAAGCTTCTTACATCGCGATTCTTCCTGGTTTGATTAGAATGACAAAGAAGTTGTCATATTCCCAAACAGGAAAACTGGGATCACCTGATTTGAAAGTGGGATAGCTTCTTCATCCTAACTCCTATGAGATTTATTCCACTTCCTAATGATTCTCCACTACTTTATGTATCAAAATCAAGCTTCTTACATCGCGATTCTTCCTGGTTTGATTAGAATGACAAAGAAGTTGTCATATTCCCAAACAGGAAAACTGGGATCACCTGATTTGAAAGTGGGATAGCTTCTTCATCCTAACTCCTATGAGATTTATTCCACTTCCTAATGATTCTCCACTACTTTATGTATCAAAATCAAGCTTCTTACATCGCGATTCTTCCTGGTTTGATTAGAATGACAAAGAAGTTGTCATATTCCCAAACAGGAAAACTGGGATCACCTGATTTGAAAGTGGGATAGCTTCTTCATCCTAACTCCTATGAGATTTATTCCACTTCCTAATGATTCTCCACTACTTTATGTATCAAAATCAAGCTTCTTACATCGCGATTCTTCCTGGTTTGATTAGAATGACAAAGAAGTTGTCATATTCCCAAACAGGAAAACTGGGATCACCTGATTTGAAAGTGGGATAGCTTCTTCATCCTAACTCCTATGAGATTTATTCCACTTCCTAATGATTCTCCACTACTTTATGTATCAAAATCAAGCTTCTTACATCGCGATTCTTCCTGGTTTGATTAGAATGACAAAGAAGTTGTCATATTCCCAAACAGGAAAACTGGGATCACCTGATTTGAAAGTGGGATAGCTTCTTCATCCTAACTCCTATGAGATTTATTCCACTTCCTAATGATTCTCCACTACTTTATGTATCAAAATCAAGCTTCTTACATCGCGATTCTTCCTGGTTTGATTAGAATGACAAAGAAGTTGTCATATTCCCAAACAGGAAAACTGGGATCACCTGATTTGAAAGTGGGATAGCTTCTTCATCCTAACTCCTATGAGATTTATTCCACTTCCTAATGATTCTCCACTACTTTATGTATCAAAATCAAGCTTCTTACATCGCGATTCTTCCTGGTTTGATTAGAATGACAAAGAAGTTGTCATATTCCCAAACAGGAAAACTGGGATCACCTGATTTGAAAGTGGGATAGCTTCTTCATCCTAACTCCTATGAGATTTATTCCACTTCCTAATGATTCTCCACTACTTTATGTATCAAAATCAAGCTTCTTACATCGCGATTCTTCCTGGTTTGATTAGAATGACAAAGAAGTTGTCATATTCCCAAACAGGAAAACTGGGATCACCTGATTTGAAAGTGGGATAGCTTCTTCATCCTAACTCCTATGAGATTTATTCCACTTCCTAATGATTCTCCACTACTTTATGTATCAAAATCAAGCTTCTTACATCGCGATTCTTCCTGGTTTGATTAGAATGACAAAGAAGTTGTCATATTCCCAAACAGGAAAACTGGGATCACCTGATTTGAAAGTGGGATAGCTTCTTCATCCTAACTCCTATGAGATTTATTCCACTTCCTAATGATTCTCCACTACTTTATGTATCAAAATCAAGCTTCTTACATCGCGATTCTTCCTGGTTTGATTAGAATGACAAAGAAGTTGTCATATTCCCAAACAGGAAAACTGGGATCACCTGATTTGAAAGTGGGATAGCTTCTTCATCCTAACTCCTATGAGATTTATTCCACTTCCTAATGATTCTCCACTACTTTATGTATCAAAATCAAGCTTCTTACATCGCGATTCTTCCTGGTTTGATTAGAATGACAAAGAAGTTGTCATATTCCCAAACAGGAAAACTGGGATCACCTGATTTGAAAGTGGGATAGCTTCTTCATCCTAACTCCTATGAGATTTATTCCACTTCCTAATGATTCTCCACTACTTTATGTATCAAAATCAAGCTTCTTACATCGCGATTCTTCCTGGTTTGATTAGAATGACAAAGAAGTTGTCATATTCCCAAACAGGAAAACTGGGATCACCTGATTTGAAAGTGGGATAGCTTCTTCATCCTAACTCCTATGAGATTTATTCCACTTCCTAATGATTCTCCACTACTTTATGTATCAAAATCAAGCTTCTTACATCGCGATTCTTCCTGGTTTGATTAGAATGACAAAGAAGTTGTCATATTCCCAAACAGGAAAACTGGGATCACCTGATTTGAAAGTGGGATAGCTTCTTCATCCTAACTCCTATGAGATTTATTCCACTTCCTAATGATTCTCCACTACTTTATGTATCAAAATCAAGCTTCTTACATCGCGATTCTTCCTGGTTTGATTAGAATGACAAAGAAGTTGTCATATTCCCAAACAGGAAAACTGGGATCACCTGATTTGAAAGTGGGATAGCTTCTTCATCCTAACTCCTATGAGATTTATTCCACTTCCTAATGATTCTCCACTACTTTATGTATCAAAATCAAGCTTCTTACATCGCGATTCTTCCTGGTTTGATTAGAATGACAAAGAAGTTGTCATATTCCCAAACAGGAAAACTGGGATCACCTGATTTGAAAGTGGGATAGCTTCTTCATCCTAACTCCTATGAGATTTATTCCACTTCCTAATGATTCTCCACTACTTTATGTATCAAAATCAAGCTTCTTACATCGCGATTCTTCCTGGTTTGATTAGAATGACAAAGAAGTTGTCATATTCCCAAACAGGAAAACTGGGATCACCTGATTTGAAAGTGGGATAGCTTCTTCATCCTAACTCCTATGAGATTTATTCCACTTCCTAATGATTCTCCACTACTTTATGTATCAAAATCAAGCTTCTTACATCGCGATTCTTCCTGGTTTGATTAGAATGACAAAGAAGTTGTCATATTCCCAAACAGGAAAACTGGGATCACCTGATTTGAAAGTGGGATAGCTTCTTCATCCTAACTCCTATGAGATTTATTCCACTTCCTAATGATTCTCCACTACTTTATGTATCAAAATCAAGCTTCTTACATCGCGATTCTTCCTGGTTTGATTAGAATGACAAAGAAGTTGTCATATTCCCAAACAGGAAAACTGGGATCACCTGATTTGAAAGTGGGATAGCTTCTTCATCCTAACTCCTATGAGATTTATTCCACTTCCTAATGATTCTCCACTACTTTATGTATCAAAATCAAGCTTCTTACATCGCGATTCTTCCTGGTTTGATTAGAATGACAAAGAAGTTGTCATATTCCCAAACAGGAAAACTGGGATCACCTGATTTGAAAGTGGGATAGCTTCTTCATCCTAACTCCTATGAGATTTATTCCACTTCCTAATGATTCTCCACTACTTTATGTATCAAAATCAAGCTTCTTACATCGCGATTCTTCCTGGTTTGATTAGAATGACAAAGAAGTTGTCATATTCCCAAACAGGAAAACTGGGATCACCTGATTTGAAAGTGGGATAGCTTCTTCATCCTAACTCCTATGAGATTTATTCCACTTCCTAATGATTCTCCACTACTTTATGTATCAAAATCAAGCTTCTTACATCGCGATTCTTCCTGGTTTGATTAGAATGACAAAGAAGTTGTCATATTCCCAAACAGGAAAACTGGGATCACCTGATTTGAAAGTGGGATAGCTTCTTCATCCTAACTCCTATGAGATTTATTCCACTTCCTAATGATTCTCCACTACTTTATGTATCAAAATCAAGCTTCTTACATCGCGATTCTTCCTGGTTTGATTAGAATGACAAAGAAGTTGTCATATTCCCAAACAGGAAAACTGGGATCACCTGATTTGAAAGTGGGATAGCTTCTTCATCCTAACTCCTATGAGATTTATTCCACTTCCTAATGATTCTCCACTACTTTATGTATCAAAATCAAGCTTCTTACATCGCGATTCTTCCTGGTTTGATTAGAATGACAAAGAAGTTGTCATATTCCCAAACAGGAAAACTGGGATCACCTGATTTGAAAGTGGGATAGCTTCTTCATCCTAACTCCTATGAGATTTATTCCACTTCCTAATGATTCTCCACTACTTTATGTATCAAAATCAAGCTTCTTACATCGCGATTCTTCCTGGTTTGATTAGAATGACAAAGAAGTTGTCATATTCCCAAACAGGAAAACTGGGATCACCTGATTTGAAAGTGGGATAGCTTCTTCATCCTAACTCCTATGAGATTTATTCCACTTCCTAATGATTCTCCACTACTTTATGTATCAAAATCAAGCTTCTTACATCGCGATTCTTCTGGTTTGATTAGAATGACAAAGAAGTTGTCATATTCCCAAACAGGAAAACTGGGATCACCTGATTTGAAAGTGGGATAGCTTCTTCATCCTAACTCCTATGAGATTTATTCCACTTCCTAGTGATTCTCCACTACTTTATGTATCAAAATCAAGCTTCTTACATCGCGATTCTTCCTGGTTTGATTAGAATGACAAAGAAGTTGTCATATTCCCAAACAGGAAAACTGGGATCACCTGATTTGAAAGTGGGATAGCTTCTTCATCCTAACTCCTATGAGATTTATTCCACTTCCTAATGATTCTCCACTACTTTATGTATCAAAATCAAGCTTCTTACATCGCGATTCTTCCTGGTTTGATTAGAATGACAAAGAAGTTGTCATATTCCCAAACAGGAAAACTGGGATCACCTGATTTGAAAGTGGGATAGCTTCTTCATCCTAACTCCTATGAGATTTATTCCACTTCCTAATGATTCTCCACTACTTTATGTATCAAAATCAAGCTTCTTACATCGCGATTCTTCCTGGTTTGATTAGAATGACAAAGAAGTTGTCATATTCCCAAACAGGAAAACTGGGATCACCTGATTTGAAAGTGGGATAGCTTCTTCATCCTAACTCCTATGAGATTTATTCCACTTCCTAATGATTCTCCACTACTTTATGTATCAAAATCAAGCTTCTTACATCGCGATTCTTCCTGGTTTGATTAGAATGACAAAGAAGTTGTCATATTCCCAAACAGGAAAACTGGGATCACCTGATTTGAAAGTGGGATAGCTTCTTCATCCTAACTCCTATGAGTTTTATTCCACTTCCTAATGATTCTCCACTACTTTATGTATCAAAATCAAGCTTCTTACATCGCGATTCTCCTGGTTTGATTAGAATGACAAAGAAGTTGTCATATTCCCAAACAGGAAAACTGGGATCACCTGATTTGAAAGTGGGATAGCTTCTTCATCCTAACTCCTATGAGATTTATTCCACTTCCTAATGATTCTCCACTACTTTATGTATCAAAATCAAGCTTCTTACATCGCGATTCTTCCTGGTTTGATTAGAATGACAAGAAGTTGTCATATTCCCAAACAGGAAAACTGGGATCACCTGATTTGAAAGTGGGATAGCTTCTTCATCCTAACTCCTATGAGATTTATTCCACTTCCTAATGATTCTCCACTACTTTATGTATCAAAATCAAGCTTCTTACATCGCGATTCTTCCTGGTTTGATTAGAATGACAAAGAAGTTGTCATATTCCCAAACAGGAAAACTGGGATCACCTGATTTGAAAGTGGGATAGCTTCTTCATCCTAACTCCTATGAGATTTATTCCACTTCCTAATGATTCTCCACTACTTTATGTATCAAAATCAAGCTTCTTACATCGCGATTCTTCCTGGTTTGATTAGAATGACAAAGAAGTTGTCATATTCCCAAACAGGAAAACTGGGATCACCTGATTTGAAAGTTGGATAGCTTCTTCATCCTAACTCCTATGAGATTTTTTCTACTTACTAGTGATTCTCCACTACTTTATGTATCAAAATCAGCTTCTTACATCGCGATTCTCCTGGTTTGATTAGAATGACAAAGAAGTTGTCATATTCCCAAACAGGAAAACTGGGATCACCTGATTTGAATGGGATAGCTTATAACTCCTATGAGATTATTCTTCCTAATGATTCTCCACTACTTTATGTATCAAAATCAAGCTTCTTACATCGCGATTCTTCCTGTTTTGATTAGAATGACAAAGAAGTTGTCATATTCCCAAACAGGAAAACTGGGATCACCTGATTTGAAAGTGGGATAGCTTCTTCATCCTAACTCCTATGAGATTTTTCCACTTCCTAATGATTCTCCACTACTTTATGTATCAAAATCAAGCTTTTTACATCGCGATTCTTCCTGGTTTGATTAGAATGACAAAGAAGTTGTCATATTCCCAAACAGGAAAACTGGGATCACCTGATTTGAAAGTGGGATAGCTTCTTCATCCTAACTCCTATGAGATTTATTCCACTTCCTAATGATTCTCCACTACTTTATGTATCAAAATCAAGCTTCTTACATCGCGATTCATCCTGGTTTGATTAGAATGACAAAGAAGTTGTCATATTCCCAAACAGGAAAACTGGGATCACCTGATTTGAAAGTGGGATAGCTTCTTCATCCTAACTCCTATGAGATTTATTCCACTTCCTACTGATTCTCCACTACTTTATGTATCAAAATCAAGCTTCTTACATCGCGATTCTTCCTGGTTTGATTAGAATGACAAGAAGTTGTCATATTCCCAAACAGAAAACTGGGATCACCTGATTTGAAAGTGGGATAGCTTCTTCATCCTAACTCCTATGAGATTATTCCACTTCCTGTGATTCTCCACTACTTTATGTATCAAAATCAAGCTTCTTACATCGCGATTCTTCCTGGTTTGATTAGAATGACAAAGAAGTTGTCATATTCCCAAACAGGAAAACTGGGATCACCTGATTTGAAAGTGGGATAGCTTCTTCATCCTAACTCCTATGAGATTTATTCCACTTCCTGGTGATTCTCCACTACTTTATGTATCAAAATCAAGCTTCTTACATCGCGATTCATCCTGGTTTGATTAGAATGACAAAGAAGTTGTCATATTCCCAAACAGAAAACTGGGATCACCTGATTTAAAAGTGGAATAGCTTCTTCATCCCAACTCTATGAGATTTATTCCACTTCCTGGTGATTCTCCACTACTTTATGTATCAAAATCAAGCTCTTACATCGCCGATTCCTGGTTTGATTAGAATGA
>NW_026016406.1:0-23241 GCF_020379485.1 Brassica napus
GTGGAGAATCACCAGAAGTGGAATAATTCTCATAGGAATTAGGATGAAGAAGTTATCCCACTTTCAAATCAGGTGATCCCAGTTTTCCTGTTTGGGAATATGACAACTTCCTCCTCGTCATTCTAATCAAACCAGGATGAATCGCGATGTAAGAAGCTGTATTTGGATACATAAAGTAGTGGAGAATCACCAGGAAGTGGAATAATCTCATAGAATTAGGATGAAGAAGTTATCCCACTTTCAAATCAGGTGATCCCAGTTTTCCTGTTTGGGAATATGACAACTTCCTCGTCATTCTAATCAAACCAGGATGAATCGCGATGTAAGAGCTTATTTGGATACATAAAGTAGTGGAGAATCACCAGGAAGTGGAATAATCTCATAGGAATTAGGATGAAGAAGTTATCCCACTTTCAAATCAGGTGATCCCAGTTTTCCTGTTTGGGAATATGACAACTTCCTCTCGTCATTCTAATCAAACCAGGATGAATCGATGTAAGAAGCTGTATTTGGATACAAAAAGTAGTGGAGAATCACCAGGAAGTGGAATAATTCTCATAGGAATTAGGATGAAGAAGTTATCCCACTTTCAAATCAGGTGATCCCAGTTTTCCTGTTTGGGAATATGACAACTTCCTCGTCATTCTAATCAAACCAGGATGAATCGCGATGTAGAAGCTGTATTTGGATACATAAAGTAGTGGAGAATCACCAGGAAGTGGAATAAATCTCATAGGAATTAGGATGAAGAAGTTATCCCACTTTCAAATCAGGTGATCCCAGTTTTCCTGTTTGGGAATATGACAACTTCCTCCTCGTCATTCTGATCAAACCAGGATGAATCGCGATGTAAGAAGCGTATTTGGATACATAAAAGTAGTGGAGAATCACCAGGAAGTGGAATAAATCTCATAGGAATTAGGATGAAGAAGTTATCCCACTTTCAAATCAGGTGATCCCAGTTTTCCTGTTTGGGAATATGACAACTTCCTCGTCATTCTAATCAAACCAGGATGAATCGCGATGTAAGAAGCTGTATTTGGATACAAAAAGTAGTGGAGAATCACCAGGAAGTGGAATAATCTCATAGGATTAGGATGAAGAAGTTATCCCACTTTCAAATCAGGTGATCCCAGTTTTCTGTTTGGGAATATGACAACTTCCTCGTCATTCTAATCAAACCAGGATGAATCGCGATGTAAGAAGCTGTATTTGGATACATAAAGTAGTGGAGAATCACCAGGAAGTGGAATAATCTCATAGGAATTAGGATGAAGAAGTTATCCCACTTTCAAATCAGGTGATCCCAGTTTTCCTGTTTGGAATATGACAACTTCCTCGTCATTCTATCAAACCAGGATGAATCGCGATGTAAGAAGCTGTATTTGGATACATAAAGTAGTGGAGAAATCACCAGGAAGTGGAATAATCTCATAGGATTAGGATGAAGAAGTTATCCCACTTTCAAATCAGGTGATCCCAGTTTTCCTGTTTGGAATATGACAACTTCCTCCTCGTCATTCTAATCAAACCAGGATGAATCGCGATGTAAGAAGCTGTATTTGGATACATAAAGTAGTGGAGAATCACCAGGAAGTGGAATAAATCTCATAGGAATTAGGATGAAGAAGTTATCCCACTTTCAAATCAGGTGATCCCAGTTTTCCTGTTTGGGAATATGACAACTTCCTCGTCATTCTGATCAAACCAGGATGAATCGCGATGTAAGAAGCTGTATTTGGATACATAAAGTAGTGGAGAATCACCAGGAAGTGGAATAAATCTCATAGGAATTAGGATGAAGAATTATCCCACTTTCAAATCAGGTGATCCCAGTTTTCCTGTTTGGGAATATGACAACTTCCTCGTCATTCTAATCAAACCAGGATGAATCGCGATGTAAGAAGCTGTATTTGGATACATAAGTAGTGGAGAATCACCAGGAAGGGAATAAATCTCATAGGAATTAGGATGAAGAAGTTATCCCACTTTCAAATCAGGTGATCCCAGTTTTCCTGTTTGGGAATATGACAACTTCCTCGTCATTCTAATCAAACCAGGATGAATCGCGATGTAAGAAGCTGTATTTGTACATAAGAGTGGAGAATCACCAGGAAGTGGAATAAATCTCATAGGAATTAGGATGAAGAAGTTATCCCACTTTCAAATCAGGTGATCCCAGTTTTCCTGTTTGGGAATATGACAACTTCCTCGTCATTCTAATCAAACCAGGATGAATCGCGATGTAAGAAGCTGTATTTGGATACAAAAGTAGTGGAGAATCACCAGGAAGTGAATAATTCTCATAGGAATTAGGATGAAGAAGTTATCCCACTTTCAAATCAGGTGATCCCAGTTTTCCTGTTTGGGAATATGACAACTTCCTCGTCATTCTAATCAAACCAGGATGAATCGCGATGTAAGAAGCTGTATTGGATACATAAGTAGTGGAATCACCAGGAAGTGGAATAAATCTCATAGGAATTAGGATGAAGAAGTTATCCCACTTTCAAATCAGGTGATCCCAGTTTTCCTGTTTGGAATATGACAACTTCCTCGTCATTCTAATCAAACCAGGATGAATCGCGATGTAAGAAGCTGTATTTGGATACATAAAGTAGTGGAGAATCACCAGGAAGTGGAATAAATCTCATAGGAATTAGGATGAAGAAGTTATCCCACTTTCAAATCAGGTGATCCCAGTTTTCCTGTTTGGGAATATGACAACTTCCTCGTCATTCTAATCAAACCAGGATGAATCGCGATGTAAGAAGCTGTATTTGGATACAAAAGTAGTGGAGAATCACCAGGAAGTGGAATAATTCTCATAGGAATTAGGATGAAGAAGTTATCCCACTTTCAAATCAGGTGATCCCAGTTTTCCTGTTTGGGAATATGACAACTTCCTCGTCATTCTAATCAAACCAGGATGAATCGCGATGTAAGAAGCTGTTTGGATACATAAAGTAGTGGAGAATCACCAGGAAGTGGAATAAATCTCATAGGAATTAGGATGAAGAAGTTATCCCACTTTCAAATCAGGTGATCCCAGTTTTCCTGTTTGGGAATATGACAACTTCCTCGTCATTCTAATCAAACCAGGATGAATCGCGATGTAAGAAGCTGTATTTGTATACAAAAGTAGTGGAGAATCACCAGGAAGTGGAATAATTCTCATAGGAATTAGGATGAAGAAGTTATCCCACTTTCAAATCAGGTGATCCCAGTTTTCCTGTTTGGGAATATGACAACTTCCTCGTCATTCTAATCAAACCAGGATGAATCGCGATGTATGAAGCTGTATTTGGATACATAAAGTAGTGGAGAATCACCAGGAAGTGGAATAAATCTCATAGGAATTAGGATGAAGAAGTTATCCCACTTTCAAATCAGGTGATCCCAGTTTTCCTGTTTGGGAATATGACAACTTCCTCGTCATTCTGATCAAACCAGGATGAATCGCGATGTAAGAAGCTGTATTTGGATACATAAAGTAGTGGAGAATCACCAGGAAGTGAATAAATCTCATAGGAGTTAGGATGAAGAAGTTATCCCACTTTCAAATCAGGTGATCCCAGTTTTCCTGTTTGGGAATATGACAACTTCCTCGTCATTCTAATCAAACCAGGATGAATCGCGATGTAAGAAGCTGTATTTGGATACAAAAAGTAGTGGAGAATCACCAGGAAGTGGAATAATTCTCATAGGAATTAGGATGAAGAAGTTATCCCACTTTCAAATCAGGTGATCCCAGTTTTCCTGTTTGGGAATATGACAACTTCCTCGTCATTCTAATCAAACCAGGATGAATCGCGATGTAAGAAGCTGTATTTGGATACATAAAGTAGTGGAGAATCACCAGGAAGTGGAATAAATCTCATAGGAATTAGGATGAAGAAGTTATCCCACTTTCAAATCAGGTGATCCCAGTTTTCCTGTTTGGGAATATGACAACTTCCTCGTCATTCTAATCAAACCAGGATGAATCGCGATGTAAGAAGCTGTATTTGTATACAAAAAGTAGTGGAGAATCACCAGGAAGTGGAATAATTCTCATAGGAATTAGGATGAAGAAGTTATCCCACTTTCAAATCAGGTGATCCCAGTTTTCCTGTTTGGGAATATGACAACTTCCTCGTCATTCTAATCAAACCAGGATGAATCGCGATGTAAGAAGCTGTATTTGGATACATAAAGTAGTGGAGAATCACCAGGAAGTGGAATAAATCTCATAGGAATTAGGATGAAGAAGTTATCCCACTTTCAAATCAGGTGATCCCAGTTTTCCTGTTTGGGAATATGACAACTTCCTCGTCATTCTAATCAAACCAGGATGAATCGCGATGTAAGAAGCTGTATTTGGATACATAAAGTAGTGGAGAATCACCAGGAAGTGGAATAAATCTCATAGGAATTAGGATGAAGAAGTTATCCCACTTTCAAATCAGGTGATCCCAGTTTTCCTGTTTGGGAATATGACAACTTCCTCGTCATTCTAATCAAACCAGGATGAATCGCGATGTAAGAAGCTGTATTTGGATACAAAAAGTAGTGGAGAATCACCAGGAAGTGGAATAATTCTCATAGGAATTAGGATGAAGAAGTTATCCCACTTTCAAATCAGGTGATCCCAGTTTTCCTGTTTGGGAATATGACAACTTCCTCGTCATTCTAATCAAACCAGGATGAATCGCGATGTAAGAAGCTGTATTTGGATACATAAAGAGTGGAGAATCACCAGGAAGTGGAATAAATCTCATAGGAATTAGGATGAAGAAGTTATCCCACTTTCAAATCAGGTGATCCCAGTTTTCCTGTTTGGGAATATGACAACTTCCTCGTCATTCTAATCAAACCAGGATGAATCGCGATGTAAGAAGCTGTATTTGGATACATAAAGTAGTGGAGAATCACCAGGAAGTGGAATAAATCTCATAGGAATTAGGATGAAGAAGTTATCCCACTTTCAAATCAGGTGATCCCAGTTTTCCTGTTTGGGAATATGACAACTTCCTCGTCATTCTAATCAAACCAGGATGAATCGCGATGTAAGAAGCTGTATTTGGATACAAAAAGTAGTGGAGAATCACCAGGAAGTGGAATAATTCTCATAGGAATTAGGATGAAGAAGTTATCCCACTTTCAAATCAGGTGATCCCAGTTTTCCTGTTTGGGAATATGACAACTTCCTCGTCATTCTAATCAAACCAGGATGAATCGCGATGTAAGAAGCTGTATTTGGATACATAAAGTAGTGGAGAATCACCAGGAAGTGGAATAAATCTCATAGGAATTAGGATGAAGAAGTTATCCCACTTTCAAATCAGGTGATCCCAGTTTTCCTGTATGGGAATATGACAACTTCCTCGTCATTCTAATCAAATCAGGATGAATCGCGATGTAAGAAGCTGTATTTGTATACAAAAAGTAGTGGAGAATCACCAGGAAGTGGAATAATTCTCATAGGAATTAGGATGAAGAAGTTATCCCACTTTCAAATAAGGTGATCCCAGTTTTCCTGTTTGGGAATATGACAACTTCCTCGTCATTCTAATCAAACCAGGATGAATATGTAAGAAGATGTATTTGGATACATAAAGAAGTGGAGAATCACCAGGAAGTGGAATAAATCTCATAGGAATTAGGATGAAGAAGTTATCCCACTTTCAAATCAGGTGATCCCAGTTTTCCTGTTTGGGAATATGACAACTTCCTCGTCATTCTAATCAAACAGGATGAATCGCGATGTAAGAAGCTGTATTTGGATACAAAAAGTAGTGGAGAATCACCAGGAAGTGGAATAATTCTCATAGGAATTAGGATGAAGAAGTTATCCCACTTTCAAATCAGGTGATCCCAGTTTTCCTGTTTGGGAATATGACAACTTCCTCGTCATTCTAATCAAACCAGGATGAATCGCGATGTATGAAGCTGTATTTGGATACATAAAGTAGTGGAGAATCACCAGGAAGTGGAATAAATCTCATAGGAATTAGGATGAAGAAGTTATCCCACTTTCAAATCAGGTGATCCCAGTTTTCCTGTTTGGGAATATGACAACTTCCTCGTCATTCTGATCAAACCAGGATGAATCGCGATGTAAGAAGCTGTATTTGGATACATAAAGTAGTGGAGAATCACCAGGAAGTGAATAAATCTCATAGGAGTTAGGATGAAGAAGTTATCCCACTTTCAAATCAGGTGATCCCAGTTTTCCTGTTTGGGAATATGACAACTTCCTCGTCATTCTAATCAAACCAGGATGAATCGCGATGTAAGAAGCTGTATTTGGATACAAAAAGTAGTGGAGAATCACCAGGAAGTGGAATAATTCTCATAGGAATTAGGATGAAGAAGTTATCCCACTTTCAAATCAGGTGATCCCAGTTTTCCTGTTTGGGAATATGACAACTTCCTCGTCATTCTAATCAAACCAGGATGAATCGCGATGTAAGAAGCTGTATTTGGATACATAAAGTAGTGGAGAATCACCAGGAAGTGGAATAAATCTCATAGGAATTAGGATGAAGAAGTTATCCCACTTTCAAATCAGGTGATCCCAGTTTTCCTGTTTGGGAATATGACAACTTCCTCGTCATTCTGATCAAACCAGGATGAATCGCGATGTAAGAAGCTGTATTTGGATACATAAAGAAGTGGAGAATCACCAGGAAGTGGAATAAATCTCATAGGAATTAGGATGAAGAAGTTATCCCACTTTCAAATCAGGTGATCCCAGTTTTCCTGTTTGGGAATATGACAACTTCCTCGTCATTCTAATCAAACCAGGATGAATCGCGATGTAAGAAGCTGTATTTGGATACAAAAAGTAGTGGAGAATCACCAGGAAGTGGAATAATTCTCATAGGAATTAGGATGAAGAAGTTATCCCACTTTCAAATCAGGTGATCCCAGTTTTCCTGTTTGGGAATATGACAACTTCCTCGTCATTCTAATCAAACCAGGATGAATCGCGATGTAAGAAGCTGTATTTGGATACAAAAAGTAGTGGAGAATCACCAGGAAGTGGAATAAATCTCATAGGAATTAGGATGAAGAAGTTATCCCACTTTCAAATCAGGTGATCCCAGTTTTCCTGTTTGGGAATATGACAACTTCCTCGTCATTCTAATCAAACCAGGATGAATCGCGATGTAAGAAGCTGTATTTGGATACATAAAGTAGTGGAGAATCACCAGGAAGTGGAATAAATCTCATAGGAATTAGGATGAAGAAGTTATCCCACTTTCAAATCAGGTGATCCCAGTTTTCCTGTTTGGGAATATGACAACTTCCTCGTCATTCTAATCAAACCAGGATGAATCGCGATGTAAGAAGCTGTATTTGGATACAAAAGTAGTGGAGAATCACCAGGAAGTGGAATAATTCTCATAGGAATTAGGATGAAGAAGTTATCCCACTTTCAAATCAGGTGATCCCAGTTTTCCTGTTTGGGAATATGACAACTTCCTCGTCATTCTAATCAAACCAGGATGAATCGCGATGTAAGAAGCTGTATTTGGATACAAAAAGTAGTGGAGAATCACCAGGAAGTGGAATAATTCTCATAGGAATTAGGATGAAGAAGTTATCCCACTTTCAAATCAGGTGATCCCAGTTTTCCTGTTTGGGAATATGACAACTTCCTCGTCATTCTAATCAAACCAGGATGAATCGCGATGTAAGAAGCTGTATTTGGATACATAAAGTAGTGGAGAATCACCAGGAAGTGGAATAAATCTCATAGGAATTAGGATGAAGAAGTTATCCCACTTTCAAATCAGGTGATCCCAGTTTTCCTGTTTGGGAATATGACAACTTCCTCGTCATTCTAATCAAACCAGGATGAATCGCGATGTAAGAAGCTGTATTTGGATACATAAAGTAGTGGAGAATCACCAGGAAGTGGAATAAATCTCATAGGAATTAGGATGAAGAAGTTATCCCACTTTCAAATCAGGTGATCCCAGTTTTCCTGTTTGGGAATATGACAACTTCCTCGTCATTCTAATCAAACCAGGATGAATCGCGATGTAAGAAGCTGTATTTGTATACAAAAAGTAGTGGAGAATCACCAGGAAGTGGAATAATTCTCATAGGAATTAGGATGAAGAAGTTATCCCACTTTCAAATCAGGTGATCCCAGTTTTCCTGTTTGGGAATATGACAACTTCCTCGTCATTCTAATCAAACCAGGATGAATCGCGATGTAAGAAGCTGTATTTGGATACATAAAGTAGTGGAGAATCACCAGGAAGTGGAATAAATCTCATAGGAATTAGGATGAAGAAGTTATCCCACTTTCAAATCAGGTGATCCCAGTTTTCCTGTTTGGGAATATGACAACTTCCTCGTCATTCTAATCAAACCAGGATGAATCGCGATGTAAGAAGCTGTATTTGGATACATAAAGTAGTGGAGAATCACCAGGAAGTGGAATAAATCTCATAGGAATTAGGATGAAGAAGTTATCCCACTTTCAAATCAGGTGATCCCAGTTTTCCTGTTTGGGAATATGACAACTTCCTCGTCATTCTAATCAAACCAGGATGAATCGCGATGTAAGAAGCTTATTTGGATACATAAAGTAGTGGAGAATCACCAGGAAGTGGAATAAATCTCATAGTATTAGGATGAAGAAGTTATCCCACTTTCAAATCAGGTGATCCCAGTTTTCCTGTTTGGGAATATGACAACTTCCTCGTCATTCTAATCAAACCAGGATGAATCGCGATGTAAGAAGCTGTATTTGGATACAAAAAGTAGTGGAGAATCACCAGGAAGTGGAATAATTCTCATAGGAATTAGGATGAAGAAGTTATCCCACTTTCAAATCAGGTGATCCCAGTTTTCCTGTTTGGGAATATGACAACTTCCTCGTCATTCTAATCAAACCAGGATGAATCGCGATGTATGAAGCTGTATTTGGATACATAAAGTAGTGGAGAATCACCAGGAAGTGGAATAAATCTCATAGGAATTAGGATGAAGAAGTTATCCCACTTTCAAATCAGGTGATCCCAGTTTTCCTGTTTGGGAATATGACAACTTCCTCGTCATTCTAATCAAACCAGGATGAATCGCGATGTAAGAAGCTGTATTTGGATACATAAAGAAGTGGAGAATCACCAGGAAGTGGAATAAATCTCATAGGAATTAGGATGAAGAAGTTATCCCACTTTCAAATCAGGTGATCCCAGTTTTCCTGTTTGGGAATATGACAACTTCCTCGTCATTCTAATCAAACCAGGATGAATCGCGATGTAAGAAGCTGTATTTGGATACAAAAAGTAGTGGAGAATCACCAGGAAGTGGAATAATCTCATAGGAATTAGGATGAAGAAGTTATCCCACTTTCAAATCAGGTGATCCCAGTTTTCCTGTTTGGGAATATGACAACTTCCTCGTCATTCTAATCAAACCAGGATGAATCGCGATGTAAGAAGCTGTATTTGGATACAAAAAGTAGTGGAGAATCACCAGGAAGTGGAATAAATCTCATAGGAATTAGGATGAAGAAGTTATCCCACTTTCAAATCAGGTGATCCCAGTTTTCCTGTTTGGGAATATGACAACTTCCTCGTCATTCTAATCAAACCAGGATGAATCGCGATGTAAGAAGCTGTATTTGGATACATAAAGTAGTGGAGAATCACCAGGAAGTGGAATAAATCTCATAGGAATTAGGATGAAGAAGTTATCCCACTTTCAAATCAGGTGATCCCAGTTTTCCTGTTTGGGAATATGACAACTTCCTCGTCATTCTAATCAAACCAGGATGAATCGCGATGTAAGAAGCTGTATTTGGATACAAAAAGTAGTGGAGAATCACCAGGAAGTGGAATAATTCTCATAGGAATTAGGATGAAGAAGTTATCCCACTTTCAAATCAGGTGATCCCAGTTTTCCTGTTTGGGAATATGACAACTTCCTCGTCATTCTAATCAAACCAGGATGAATCGCGATGTAAGAAGCTGTATTTGGATACAAAAAGTAGTGGAGAATCACCAGGAAGTGGAATAATTCTCATAGGAATTAGGATGAAGAAGTTATCCCACTTTCAAATCAGGTGATCCCAGTTTTCCTGTTTGGGAATATGACAACTTCCTCGTCATTCTAATCAAACCAGGATGAATCGCGATGTAAGAAGCTGTATTTGGATACATAAAGTAGTGGAGAATCACCAGGAAGTGGAATAAATCTCATAGGAATTAGGATGAAGAAGTTATCCCACTTTCAAATCAGGTGATCCCAGTTTTCCTGTTTGGGAATATGACAACTTCCTCGTCATTCTAATCAAACCAGGATGAATCGCGATGTAAGAAGCTGTATTTGGATACATAAAGTAGTGGAGAATCACCAGGAAGTGGAATAAATCTCATAGGAATTAGGATGAAGAAGTTATCCCACTTTCAAATCAGGTGATCCCAGTTTTCCTGTTTGGGAATATGACAACTTCCTCGTCATTCTAATCAAACCAGGATGAATCGCGATGTAAGAAGCTGTATTTGGATACAAAAAGTAGTGGAGAATCACCAGGAAGTGGAATAATTCTCATAGGAATTAGGATGAAGAAGTTATCCCACTTTCAAATCAGGTGATCCCAGTTTTCCTGTTTGGGAATATGACAACTTCCTCGTCATTCTAATCAAACCAGGATGAATCGCGATGTAAGAAGCTGTATTTGGATACATAAAGTAGTGGAGAATCACCAGGAAGTGGAATAAATCTCATAGGAATTAGGATGAAGAAGTTATCCCACTTTCAAATCAGGTGATCCCAGTTTTCCTGTTTGGGAATATGACAACTTCCTCGTCATTCTAATCAAACCAGGATGAATCGCGATGTAAGAAGCTGTATTTGGATACATAAAGTAGTGGAGAATCACCAGGAAGTGGAATAAATCTCATAGGAATTAGGATGAAGAAGTTATCCCACTTTCAAATCAGGTGATCCCAGTTTTCCTGTTTGGGAATATGACAACTTCCTCGTCATTCTAATCAAACCAGGATGAATCGCGATGTAAGAAGCTTATTTGGATACATAAAGTAGTGGAGAATCACCAGGAAGTGGAATAAATCTCATAGGAGTTAGGATGAAGAAGTTATCCCACTTTCAAATCAGGTGATCCCAGTTTTCCTGTTTGGGAATATGACAACTTCCTCGTCATTCTAATCAAACCAGGATGAATCGCGATGTAAGAAGCTGTATTTGGATACAAAAAGTAGTGGAGAATCACCAGGAAGTGGAATAAATCTCATAGGAATTAGGATGAAGAAGTTATCCCACTTTCAAATCAGGTGATCCCAGTTTTCCTGTTTGGGAATATGACAACTTCCTCGTCATTCTAATCAAACCAGGATGAATCGCGATGTAAGAAGCTGTATTTGGATACATAAAGTAGTGGAGAATCACCAGGAAGTGGAATAAATCTCATAGGAGTTAGGATGAAGAAGTTATCCCACTTTCAAATCAGGTGATCCCAGTTTTCCTGTTTGGGAATATGACAACTTCCTCGTCATTCTAATCAAACCAGGATGAATCGCGATGTAAGAAGCTGTATTTGGATACATAAAGTAGTGGAGAATCACCAGGAAGTGGAATAAATCTCATAGGAATTAGGATGAAGAAGTTATCCCACTTTCAAATCAGGTGATCCCAGTTTTCCTGTTTGGGAATATGACAACTTCCTCGTCATTCTAATCAAACCAGGATGAATCGCGATGTAAGAAGCTGTATTTGGATACAAAAGTAGTGGAGAATCACCAGGAAGTGGAATAATTCTCATAGGAATTAGGATGAAGAAGTTATCCCACTTTCAAATCAGGTGATCCCAGTTTTCCTGTTTGGGAATATGACAACTTCCTCGTCATTCTAATCAAACCAGGATGAATCGCGATGTATGAAGCTGTATTTGGATTCAAAAAGTAGTGGAGAATCACCAGGAAGTGGAATAATTCTCATAGGAATTAGGATGAAGAAGTTATCCCACTTTCAAATCAGGTGATCCCAGTTTTCCTGTTTGGGAATATGACAACTTCCTCGTCATTCTAATCAAACCAGGATGAATCGCGATGTAAGAAGCTGTATTTGGATACATAAAGTAGTGGAGAATCACCAGGAAGTGGAATAAATCTCATAGGAATTAGGATGAAGAAGTTATCCCACTTTCAAATCAGGTGATCCCAGTTTTCCTGTTTGGGAATATGACAACTTCCTCGTCATTCTAATCAAACCAGGATGAATCGCGATGTAAGAAGCTGTATTTGGATACAAAAAGTAGTGGAGAATCACCAGGAAGTGGAATAATTCTCATAGGAATTAGGATGAAGAAGTTATCCCACTTTCAAATCAGGTGATCCCAGTTTTCCTGTTTGGGAATATGACAACTTCCTCGTCATTCTAATCAAACCAGGATGAATCGCGATGTAAGAAGCTGTATTTGGATACATAAAGTAGTGGAGAATCACCAGGAAGTGGAATAAATCTCATAGGAATTAGGATGAAGAAGTTATCCCACTTTCAAATCAGGTGATCCCAGTTTTCCTGTTTGGGAATATGACAACTTCCTCGTCATTCTAATCAAACCAGGATGAATCGCGATGTAAGAAGCTTATTTGGATACATAAAGTAGTGGAGAATCACCAGGAAGTGGAATAAATCTCATAGGAATTAGGATGAAGAAGTTATCCCACTTTCAAATCAGGTGATCCCAGTTTTCCTGTTTGGGAATATGACAACTTCCTCGTCATTCTAATCAAACCAGGATGAATCGCGATGTAAGAAGCTATATTTGGATACAAAAAGTAGTGGAGAATCACCAGGAAGTGGAATAATTCTCATAGGAATTAGGATGAAGAAGTTATCCCACTTTCAAATCAGGTGATCCCAGTTTTCCTGTTTGGGAATATGACAACTTCCTCGTCATTCTAATCAAACCAGGATGAATCGCGATGTAAGAAGCTGTATTTGGATACATAAAGTAGTGGAGAATCACCAGGAAGTGGAATAAATCTCATAGGAGTTAGGATGAAGAAGTTATCCCACTTTCAAATCAGGTGATCCCAGTTTTCCTGTTTGGGAATATGACAACTTCCTCGTCATTCTAATCAAACCAGGATGAATCGCGATGTAAGAAGCTGTATTTGGATACATAAAGTAGTGGAGAATCACCAGGAAGTGGAATAAATCTCATAGGAATTAGGATGAAGAAGTTATCCCACTTTCAAATCAGGTGATCCCAGTTTTCCTGTTTGGGAATATGACAACTTCCTCGTCATTCTAATCAAACCAGGATGAATCGCGATGTAAGAAGCTGTATTTGTATACAAAAGTAGTGGAGAATCACCAGGAAGTGGAATAATTCTCATAGGATTAGGATGAAGAAGTTATCCCACTTTCAAATCAGGTGATCCCAGTTTTCCTGTTTGGGAATATGACAACTTCCTCGTCATTCTTATCAAACCAGGATGAATCTATGAGATTTAAGGATGTAAATGATTATCTGAGTTTAGAAAGGATTATAGAAAAGAATAAGAGATTAAGAGACAGATTAGAGACTAATGGAGAATCATAATGAAATGAGTATAGAGAGAGATTGTTTAGAACTGTCTAATCTTTATTAAGGGATGAGATTACATATATATAGGTCCATACACTTAGGGTTTTCGAAATCATAAGCATGTAGAGTCAAAGGGGAGCCTAAGCTTTAATTTGAACCGGCCAATGGGTGTCTCCACACGTTTGAAGCATCTTTCTTATCCAAGACCAGATGCTCTTCCTTTCCAGCCCTTGCCAGCCTGTCCTAGCTGTCAAGCCGTGCCTTCCTTATCCTCTCAACGTTCGGATAAGGTCTTGGCCGAGTGTAACTTCTCCTCAGTACATCAAAGTTACTTGGATAGTTACTTGACCGCTTTCACCTTGTACGGCCTGGTCACTTGTACGGCCTGGTACGGCCTCTCCATCCGTACCATCCCCTTCACCTTATTCAGCCTCTTAACCCTTTGCCCTCCTTATGATCTCAACTCCTTTGTGTCTTTACTTCACATGTCTCAACTCATCTCAACACTCCCCCTCAAGCTTAGCTTTGTAAAAGCCTAAGCTTGGATGGCTATGAGATCTTCCTCATTAAAAACCTCACCAAGGAAAACCCATTGGGACAAAACCTTGATGAGGGAAAAAGAGTAAAGACCTCACAGCCAAGAGGATCAGCTCCTTCTCTTCCCAAGATCAATGAGGCCCAACCTGATGTGAATGGACTCCATTGTCTTCTGTCTTGCAGCCTTGGTGAACACATCAGCTAACTGATCTTCACTCCTCGTGTAACATGGCAAGATGACTCCTAGGATGATCATTTGCCTCACCTTGTGGCAATCAACTTCAATGTGCTTGGTCCCTCATGAAACACCGAGTTGGATGCAATGTGAATGGCTGCTTGGTTATCACAATGCATTGTCATTGGTGTGGCTTGATCAATCTCCAAATGCTTCAAGATGCCTTTGATCCACACCAACTCGTTGGTAAGCTTCAGCATAGCTCTATACTCAGCTTCTGCACTTGAGCAAGAGACCACCTTCTGCTTCTTACTCTTCCATGTCACCAAGTTGCCTCCAATGAATGTGCAATAGCCTGTGGTTGATCTCCTGTCTGCTCTATCACCAGCCCAATCTGCATCACAGTATCCAACCACTTCAGTGCTTCCATTGCAACCCATCCATACTCCTTGATCAGGTGAGCCGTTGAGATACATCAAGATCCTCTCCACCATGCGCCAATGATGCTCCTTAGGAACTTGCATGTGTTGACTCACCTGATTCACAGCAAAACAAATGTCAGGTCTAGTTATGGTAAGATAAATCAATTTGCCAACTAGTTTTCTATAGAGTTTAGGATCCTGATAAGGTTTGCTGTCTTCAATCTCCCCCTCTCGTGGGACTTTGTAACCATCCTCCATAGGCATCCTTGCAGTCTTGCCTCCATAAGCACCTGCACCTTTCAAAAGATCAAGTGTATACTTCCTTTGGGACATGAATAAACCTTCCTTGGATCTACATATCTCAATTCCAAGAAAGTATTTCATTTCTCCCAAATCTTTAATCTCAAACATGGATTTAATGAACTCCTTGGTTGCTATGATACCTTCCTTATCACTTCCTGTGATAATGATATCATCAACATACACAAGAAGTGCAATCATACCTGAGGGAGTTGTGAGTGTGAAGAGAGTGTGGTCTAGTTCAGACTTCTTGAAGCCTCGGCCATTCAGAGTAGTGCTCAGCTTGTTGTACCAAGCTCTTGGTGATTGCTTCAGCCCATAGATAGCTTTCTTCAATCTCAACACATTCCCTCTCTTCACTAAGTGTTCTAGGCCTGGAGGTGGATGCATATATACTTCATCCTCAAGTTCACCTTGTAAGAATGCATTCTTCACATCCATTTGCCATAACCCCCATCCAAGATTCACAGCCAAGCTTAATACAATCCGTATTGTATGTAGTTTAGCTACTGGTGCAAAGGTTTCTATGTAATCTTCTCCATAAGTTTGAGTGAAACCTCTTGCTACTAGCCTTGACTTCTTCCTCTCAACCTTTCCATCAGCCTTATACTTGATTGTGAATATCCATTTACTACTCACAGCCTTCTTCCCTTTTGGTAACTCACTCTCATACCATGTATCATTCTTGATCATGGCTCCTGCCTCAGCTCCAACTGATTCCTTCCATTCTTTATCCATGATTGCTTCTTCATAGCTTCTTGGAATATAGTTCTCATCCAAGTTAACCATGAATGCACAATGTTCTTCAGGGTATTGAGCAAAGGAACACACAGCTTGAGAAGGATGCTCCACAGCTTGGGCATTGTAGTACACTCGCGTGTTTACCCAAGAGGAAGGATCCTTTCTAAGCCTTGTGCTTCTCCTCAATACTGGTTGTTCTTGCACTTGAACCGGCTCATCTTGTATATGCGGTTCTTGTGCTTCATCTCCTTGGTCTTGCTCACCTTGATGATGAGAACCTGAGTTGAACTCTTCTCCTTCTTCACTCAAGCCGACTCCTTCTTGGCCATTTTCTTGAGTTTCAGGTTCACTTCCCCCCTCATGATCAAGGTGAGGTGTTTGAGCAGCTCTACTTGGTTCATTTGAGCTCTCTTCTGGTTGTCTATTTGTGGACTGATCCTGATTCATCTTGATACCAAGACCTTCCAAAATAATCCTTAAGACTCCAGCCTTATCTGATGTAAGGTCCCTCAAGTCTTCTTGATTCTTCTCTTCATAGTATCCTCTTTCTTCAATGAACTTCACATCTCTAGATACAAGTACCCTTCTAGCTTCTGGATCATAACACTTATATCCCTTTTGAGTTGTTGAGTAGCCAATGAACATTGCCTTTCGGCTTCTTGCTTCTAGCTTGTTCCTCAACTCTCCTGGTACCAACACATAACACAAGCATCCAAACACTTTCATATATGCCAAAGATGGCTTGCGCTTGTTCAGTACCTCAAATGGTGCTTGATCCTTCAACACCCTTGTCGGCATTCGGTTGATTAGATAGCAAGCAGTGGATACAGCATCACTCCAGAATCTCTTAGGTACATTGGCTTGGAACATCAATGACCGAGCCACCTCCATCAAGTGCCTGTTCTTCCTCTCAGCTACACCATTCTGTTGTGGTGTGTAGGGACAGCTTGTTTGATGAAGTATTCCATGATGATCTAGATGACTTTTGAACGCATAGCTTGTGTACTCTCCTCCATTATCTGATCTCAAAATTTTAATCTTAGCATGATAATGGTTAGTCACATAAGCTTGAAAGTTCTTGAATGCATCTATCACCCTATCTTTTGATGGAATAAGTGTTAACCAGGTGTATTTAGATTTTTCATCAATGAATGTGACAAAGTACTTATGATTGTCTCTAGAGAAACTAGGTGCAGTCCACACATCAGTATGAATCAAATCAAAGCAATTTTCATAAACAGTAGATGTTCTTGGAAACACATTCTTACAATGCTTGCCTAAGATGCAAGCTTCACACTTATCATTTTCAAAAACCACACCTGGTAACATCAAGTTTAAAGCCCTCTCATGGGGATGACCTAGTCTAGCATGCCACAATGCATTTTTATTCAAACTAGAAGCAGAAGTAAATGAGCAGTTATGATTGGAAACAGGATCAAGCTTCTCAAGCATGTATAACTCTCCCTTTGTAACTCCTTTTCCAATCAATTGGCTGCTCTCAATATCCTGAAACTTCACATCATTAGGACTGAATATAACATTGCAATTCAAATCAGTAGTACATTTCTTAACTGAAAGTAGATTTGATGTGAATTCAGGAATATAAAATGCTCTAGTGTTTTTATCAAATAGCTTTAAGTTTCCTATTCCCTTAATAGGTATCTTATCTCCATTTGCAATCATCACACATCCATTAGTAGGTTCTATATCTTTAATCAGGTTGGTGTCACTAATCATATGATGAGATGCACCTGAATCTATAATCAATGGTTTGTATGCATTGCTAGCATGATGGCAGATACAGTTTGATCTATATGCATTCATCCTAGCATTTCTATCAATGTACTGCTCAATTCCAGCCTTACTATCAGTCCTAGCAATCTCAGCCTCACCGTGAGTCATTTCTATAGTTCTAGCAATCAAAGAAGCACCAAATGAATGCCCATGAATGTTACCATTATCCTTGAGCATTTTGATGAGTGCATCCATCTCGGACCTCCTGATGAAGTCTTGATCATTGCCTCGGGGGTTGCTAGCTCCAGTATAGGTCACCAAAGCTTTTCCATTTCCTTCACGGTTCTCCACCTCAGCTCCTTTGTTGGATGGCCCTGCTCCGCTTGATCCTTCAGTCATATGAGCTCTTGCCTCTCTCTCCTTTATGAACTTGGCCGGCTTCAAGTGGGGATGGAGTATCCAGCACTGAATCTTCTTGTGCCCATACCTCTTGCAATGATCACAGTTCCCATTGAACTTCTCATACTTGTTGTAGCCAGCTTTGTTAGCTTGTGGAGGCTCTTCTCGGTCAGATTGCACAGCATTTGCAAGAGATAAGTCTCCCTTGCCTCCAAACAAACCCATTGAGCCCTGCTCCCTCTGTATCTGAGCACAAACATCCTCAAGGTCAGGTAGCTTCTCGGACCTTAGCATGTGTTGAATGAGACCATTGTAGCTTGCGTTCAATGTGAGCAACAACCCAAAGACCTTGTCCTGCTCACGCCTCTCATTTAGAAGCTCTGGATCAACCGTGCTTGGTCTCAACATCTCCAGCTCAGACCACAGTGTCCTGAACCTCCCCAAGTGCTTAGTAAACTCCATGTCATCTTGGGTTAACTCGTTGATTGCCTTCTTGACTTCAAACACTCGGTTCAGGTTAGAAACGTTTCCATATACCTTCTTCAGCGTGTCCCACAGCTCCTTGGCTGTCTCACAGTAGCTGTAAGCATCTAGGATAGCCGGCTCCAAGGAGGCATGAAGGACTGACATTACCATCATGTCTTCTTGTTGCCACTTCTCCACAACACTCTCCTCGGAGCTCTCTGCGTCACCCTCTTGAGTAATCGCCTTTGGAGCTTCACCAGACGTGATATGCCTCCACAAACCCTTGCTTCCCACAGCAGTCTTCACCATCCTAGACCAGACTAGGTAGTTGCTTCCTTTGAATGTCACCGCGACCTTCATCTTCATAATACTTTCCATCTTGAACAGCTTGACGTCTACAGCTTGAACAACCGGCTAGATCTTGTACTGAGAACCCACACTGCCCTCTAGAACAAAGATTTACTCTTGAGTCTTCAAATGAACCTCCCACGGATCACCAAGACACACGCAAAGTACCTTGAGCTTTTGAACTCTCAAGAAACTCTCAAACACACTCACTTGTTCTCTTAAAGTTTCAAACTTGAATCCTTAAGAGAGTCACTCACGAACTCAGATTTCAATCAACCTGGCTCTGATACCATATGAGATTTAAGGATGTAAATGATTATCTGAGTTTAGAAAGGATTATAGAAGAGAATAAGAGATTAAGAGACAGATTAGAGACTAATGGAGAATCATAATGAAATGAGTATAGAGAGAGATTGTTTAGAACTGTCTAATCTTTATTAAGGGATGAGATTACATATATATAGGTCCATACACTTAGGGTTTTCGAAATCATAAGCATGTAGAGTCAAAGGGGAGCCTAAGCTTTAATTTGAACCGGCCAATGGTGTCTCCACACGTTTGAAGCATCTTTCTTATCCAAGACCAGATGCTCTTCCTTTCCAGCCCTTGCCAGCCTGTCCTAGCTGTCAAGCCGTGCCTTCCTTATCCTCTCAACGTTCGGATAAGGTCTTGGCCGAGTGTAACTTCTCCTCAGTACATCAAAGTTACTTGGATAGTTACTTGACCGCTTTCACCTTGTACGGCCTGGTCACTTGTACGGCCTGGTACGGCCTCTCCATCCGTACCATCCCCTTCACCTTATTCAGCCTCTTAACCCTTTTGCTCTCCTTATGATCTCAACTCCTTTGTGTCTTTACTTCACATGTCTCAACTCATCTCAACAGAATCGCGATGTAAGAAGCTGTATTTGTATACAAAAAGTAGTGGAGAATCACCAGGAAGTGGAATAATTCTCATAGGAATTAGGATGAAGAAGTTATCCCACTTTCAAATAAGGTGATTCCCAGTTTTCCCTGTTGGGAATATGAAACTTCCTCGTCATTCTAATCAAACCAGGATGAATCGCGATGTAAGAAGATGTATTTGGATACATAAAGAAGTGGAGAATCACCAGGAAGTGGAATAAATCTCATAGGAATTAAGATGAAGAAGTTATCCCACTTTCAAATCAGGTGATCCCAGTTTTCCTGTTTGGGAATATGACAACTTCCTCGTCATTATGATCAAACCAGGATGAATCGCGATGTAAGAAGATGGATTTGGATACAAAAAGTAGTGGAGAATCACCAGGAAGTGGAATAATTCTCATAGGAGTTAGGATGAAGAAGTTATCCCACTTTCAAATCAGGTGATCCCAGTTTTCCTGTTTGGGAATATGACAACTTCCTCGTCATTCTAATCAAACCAGGATGAATCGCGATGTAAGAAGCTGTATTTGGATACATAAAGTAGTGGAGAATCACCAGGAAGTGGAATAAATCTCATAGGAATTAGGATGAAGAAGTTATCCCACTTTCAAATCAGGTGATCCCAGTTTTCCTGTTTGGGAATATGACAACTTCCTCGTCATTATGATCAAACCAGGATGAATCGCGATGTAAGAAGATGGATTTGGATACAAAAAGTAGTGGAGAATCACCAGGAAGTGGAATAATTCTCATAGGAGTTAGGATGAAGAAGTTATCCCACTTTCAAATCAGGTGATCCCAGTTTTCCTGTTTGGGAATATGACAACTTCCTCGTCATTCTAATCAAACCAGGATGAATCGCGATGTAAGAAGCTGTATTTGGATACATAAAGTAGTGGAGAATCACCAGGAAGTGAATAAATCTCATAGGAATTAGGATGAAGAAGTTATCCCACTTTCAAATCAGGTGATCCCAGTTTTCCTGTTTGGGAATATGACAACTTCCTCGTCATTCAATCAAACCAGGATGAATCGCGATGTAAGAAGATGTATTTGGATACATAAAGAAGTGGAGAATCACCAGGAAGTGGAATAAATCTCATAGGAATTAGGATGAAGAAGTTATCCCACTTTCAAATCAGGTGATCCCAGTTTTCCTGTTTGGGAATATGACAACTTCCTCGTCATTCTAATCAAACCAGGATGAATCGCGATGTAAGAAGTTGATTTGTATACAAAAGTAGTGGAAATCACCAGGAAGTGGAATAATTCTCATAGGAATTAGGATGAAGAAGTTATCCCACTTTCAAATCAGGTGATCCCAGTTTTCCTGTTTGGGAATATGACAACTTCTCGTCATTCTAATCAAACAGGATGAATCGCGATGTAAGAAGATGTATTTGGATACATAAAGAAGTGGAGAATCACCAGGAAGTGGAATAAATCTCATAGGAATAGGATGAAGAAGTTATCCCACTTTCAAATAGGTGATCCCAGTTTTCCTGTTTGGGAATATGACACTTCTTCGTCATTCTAATCAAACCAGGATGAATCGCGATGTAGAAGCTTGATTTGGATACATAAAGAGTGGAGAATCACCTGGAAGTGGAATAAATCTCATAGGAGTTAGGAGAAGAAGTATCCCACTTTCAAATCAGGTGATCCCAGTTTCCATGTTTGGGAATTACGACTTCTCTTCGTCATTCTAATCAAACCAGGATGATCGCGATGTAAGAAGCTTATTTGGATACAAAAAGTTGGAGAATCACCAGGAAGTTGAATAATCTCATAGAAGTAGGATGAAGAAGTTATCCCACTTTCAAATCAGGTGATCCCAGTTTCCTGTTTGGGAAATATGACAACTTCCGTCATTCTAATCAAATCAGGATGATCGCGATGTAAGAAGTTGTATTTGGATACAAAAAGTAGTGGAGAATCACCAGGAAGTGGAATAATTCTCATAGGAATTAGGATGAAGAAGTTATCCCACTTTCAAATAAGGTGATCCCAGTTTTCCTGTTTGGGAATATGACAACTTCCCCGTATTCTAATCAACCAGGATGAATCGCGATGTAGAAGCTTGATTTGATACATAAAGAAGTGGAGAAATCACCGGGAAGTGGAATAAATCTCATAGGAGTTAGGATGAAGACGTTATCCCACTTTCAAATCAGGTGATCCCAGTTTCCTGTTGTGGGAAATGACAACTTCTTCGTCATTCTAATCAAATAAGGATGAATGCGCGATGTAAGAAGTTGTATTTTAATACAAAAAGTATGGAGAATCATCAGGAAGTGAATAATTCATATGGAATTAGGATGAAGAAGTTATCCCACTTTCAAATAAGGTGATCCCAGTTTTCCTGTTTGGGAATATGACAACTTCTTCGACTCATTCTAATCAAACCAGGATGAATCGCGATGTAAGAAAGCTGTTAATTTAGATACTAGTAAGTGGAAATCAGTCACCAGGAAGTTAATAATCTCATAGGATTAGGATGAAGAAGTTATAATCCACTTCAAATAAGTGATCCCAGTTTTCCTGTTTGGGAATATGACAACTTCCTCGTCATTCTAATCAACACAAGGATGAATCGGTATGTAAGAAGCTGTATTTGGATACATAAAGTAGTGGAGAATCACCATAGAACTGAAAAAAATAGAATACTCATAGAATTTAGGATGAAGAAGTTATCCCACTTTCAATCAGGTGATCCCAGTTTTCCTGTTTGGGAATATGACAATTCTTCTCCCGACTAATCAAACCAGATGAAGCGCGATGTAAGAACTGATTTGGATACATAAAGTAGTGGAGAATCATCACCAGAAATGGAATAAATCTCATAGAGAATTAGGATGAAGAAGTTATCCACACTTTCAATTAAGGTGATCCCAGTTTTCCTGTTTGGGAATATACAACTTCTTCCTCATTCTAATCAAACCAGGATGAATCGCGATGTAGCAAGCTGTATTGGATACATAAAGTAGTGGAGAATCACCAGGAAGTGGAATAATCTCATAGGAATTAGGATGAAGAAGTTATCCCACTTTCAAATACAGGTGATCCCAGTTTTCCTTTTGGAATATAGACAACTTCCTCGTCATTTCTAATCAAACCAGGGATGAATCGCAATGTAAACTTATTTGGGATACATAAAGTAAGTGGAGAATCACCAGGAAGTGGAATAATCTCATAGGAATAGGATAAGAAGTTTCCCACTTTCAAATCAGGTGATCCCCAGTTTTCCTGTTTGGGAATATGAACAACTTCTTCGTCATTCTAATCAAACCAGGATGAATCGCGATGTAAGAAGCTTGTATTTGGATACATAAAGTTATGGATAATCACCAGGAAGTTGAATAAATCTCTAGGAGTTAGGATGAAGAAGTTATCCAACTTTCAAATCAAGGTGATCCCAGTTTTCCCTGTTTGGGAATATTGACAACTTCCTCGTCATTCTATCAAACCAGGATGAATCGCGGATGTAAGAACCTATATTTGGATCAAAAAGTAGTGGAGAATCACCAGGAAGTTGAATAAATCTCATAGAATTAGGATGAAGAAGTATCATCAAAACAACAATCACTTTCAAATCAGGTGATCCCCAGTTTTTCTTGTTTGGGAATATAGACAACTTCTAAATCTATGCCT
>NW_026016407.1:10000-12500 GCF_020379485.1 Brassica napus
TGTGGATTTGCGTTTAGTTGACTCGATTTGGCATTAGGCCGGGACCGGTCTCGAATTATATCAATGTATGGATATTTCTCGAATCAATAAAGTAATTGTTTTATATGCGCTTCATGAGTACTCTGATATTTGACTAGTCCGGTCTAACACAACGTTAGGTCGTAGTACGGGTTGAAAAGCCTTAGGCCTCGATCTAACGGAAAACGCTAACTCTAGGTACGGGTTGCAAAGCCTTATGCCTTGATGCAGCGGGACGAGTTAGTGGATGAACTGGTCTAGGTCGTGGAGTAAAGTTTGTGACTCTGACCGGATTGTCCCTAGCCCGTCACGTAGCGCTTCCGGACCATGGTGTTGGGTTGGACGGTCAGTCATGTTCTTGTTTGATTGTTGGCTGGCCGGTTGGCCTTTCATCTCCAACCCTGGGTATTGTACGGTCGATCGGTCATGTTCTTGTTTGATTGTTGGCCGGTTGATCGACCATATGTCTAGGACGGTTCGGGGGTGTTACAGAGGTGGTATCAGAGCATGGTTTCGTCCATGCTTCCGGAACTCATGATTTAATCGGTTTTCAAATATTTTTCGAGTCAAAAAGAGTCACAAATGGCATTAGGTAAACCGGTCACGTCCAGCTTAGGATTATTGTTTTAGGAATTAGGATTGAGATAGTGGAATCTAGAACTGTTAGGTTGCTTGGGTAGAACTGCTAGGTTGCTGGTTAGAATTGCGGTTAGGTTGCATTGTTAGTATTTGCTAGGTTAGTAGATTATGTGATTAATTACTAACTTGCATGTTTAGTGTTCTTTTGAGTTGCAGCGAGTAAGTATGTTTGTTGATCGGAACTTTAAGGGATGAAACCTTAAAGTGGAGGGAGTTCGAGGCCAAACCCAAACCCGAAGCAAAGAGAGGAGAGACAGGTTCAGAGGGACTGGGCTGTGGTATGGACTGGACAGATGGGAGTAAACAAAACTTCGTTGGGAAAGGACTTCATCAGTAGTTGGGAAGACGAAGATCGAGAAAGGATTTGAGGAATCTGGACAAGATAGTATCATGGACAATCAAGGTGTTATGGCAGAATAAGAGGAAGAGGACGACTCAGTCAAGAGATATGAAGACCATTGTGGAGACCTTGAAGAGGACACTCAAGGAACCGTGGTGGACAGAGTAAAGAGGTTATGGAAACAAGTGGAGAATGTTGTGAAGACGAGCAATTGCGCAACTAAGAATTCGAGGACGAATTCTATTAAGGGGGGGAGAATGTAGAAACCCGTTAAAAAAAAAAAAAAAAAAAAAAAAAAAAAGAGAGAGAGAATGGTCGAGTATCTTTGTGGTTGAGTCGCGGGCAATACAGATCGATCGGGAAATTTGAAGTACGAGAAGGTCGAAGAATGGATCGTGAGTGAAGCATGAGTTGAGATAAGCTGCTCTACCATTGTTAGAAATGTCTTAGATTGATCATACGGCAGTTTTGGAAGAATTACATTTTTGAAGCACGACGGTTTAGAAGCTCGACGTTTTGGAAGATTGACGTTTCTTCATCGCGAAGTTTTCTCGGAATATCTTCGTATCAGTAAAATATTATTCTGAAGAAATTATAAGTCGGAAGCAGGACGGGAATTAAGCAGGACGGGAAGCAAGCACGACGGGAAGCAAGCACGACGGGATTGAAGAACGACAGGAAAACCCGAAGTTGGGCGAAAACCCTAATTTCGGTATTACGAAATTCTTTGAGGAAGCCGGAGGCTCGGAAAATATTTTTAAAGGATATCAGACATCATCTGTAGTTTATTAAAAATATTCAGAGAATCAGAATGGGAGCGGAAAAATATTCGGGATTGATCGCGGGTCAGAAATTCACAAGAAGGGTCTAAATCGCGCAAAGGAACCGAGAAGCTCGAGGTGGCTTAATCTAAGGGATATGAACGTGGTGGCAACTGTCTAACCAGCTGAGTGTCAAGAGAAGCTCGAGGTGTCGCCGTGCATGGAAGCTGCACATGCAGCTTGACATGTAGAAGCACGAAGTGGATTGGCCAAGTCCTCTTCGATCAACCAGCAGCTTCTCGCCTAGAACACTGTGAGTTGGCTTGTGTGAATTCCACTTGGAATTTAGGGTAGTTTTGTGAGTTGGTTTGTTTGAATTCCACTTGGAATTTAGGGTAGATCGAGTCTGCATATAGAGTAGTAATATCACACTAATGCATGATAGAGTCCTAGGGTTATTTTTATTTATGGAACCGGACTCAGTTTAGCAAGGGCTAAGCTGAGATGAATTGAATTAAGACTGAGTTGATAACCTGATTAGGACTAAGAATAGGATGCATCATGTTTTCTATTCTTGCGTGTTGGTATGGTTGAGTGCAGGTTCCCGTTATCTTTAAAGATAGTGTCGTAGCAGGAGGCCGAACTATCTGGGTAACGGTTTGATTGAGTAGATTTAATTAAATGCTTGCTTGTTAATTAATGCTTGTTGATTGAGGTTAGTCAGCTCTTGGTAAGGGAGTGA
>NW_026016407.1:30000-47500 GCF_020379485.1 Brassica napus
GATATATGTGGTCAGCATGCTGATATGAGTTCAGTACACGGATCAGTACACGGATCAGTACATGGACTGTGACACCCCCGATCGTAGATAACCGGAAATGACACGGTCAATGTTCCCTGATGGTCGACCCGAGGTTCTCGAAATAAATCCGATCACCTTAGACCAACAACCAAAGAACAGAGACACTCCTATCGGATATTACTCTAGGCTTTTCAACCCGATAAAGCAATATTCGATAGTTAGTTCGTCCCGGACAAGGACTAATATCATATGAGAACTCGTGATTTATAAACATCTTTTATACATTATTTATTTACTTTAAACATCTTACAAAGTGTTATAGTTTACCCTACGGCCTATCGCCCAACAACGTTTTAAGTAAATATACATCAAAAGGTACGTTGCAAGGACAACAAAATACTACCGCTGGTTGGCCGCTCCTTCCGTCCAAAAGAGTAAAGTGTCTCCCGCCTAAGGGTTACCTGCACACACGAATGAGTCATGAGCAACTAGTTTACTCAGTGAATCTAGAATCAAAACACAATCAATAATAAACCAAACAATTATCAAATGGATATACATGATCATGCAAGTACTAGTACTATACTTTAATATCGATCATCATTGTGAATTCTTATTTTAAACATCACTTCCACAACACCCGCCCGTTACCATACTCATATAATACAATATATATACTAGACCCGAGAAACCACTAAGGCTAACCGAGACTAGTGAGTTAGCATCACCATCATTGTCGAATGTCCGGTATGAACAATCCGACACTGCATCGTCATGCAGTACACGGTCTCCAGGGAGCTACCCCATCATCGTGTCTTCATGACCTTGTTCCGTTCGCAGGACCAAGTCACGGTAATGCGGGGGCTTTAGGGATAGTGAATATAACAAGATTTCACATGCTTTTACTTCCATAATTATTCAAAATTAATCCATAATTAATCCTTAATTAATCATAATTAACTCTTAATTAATCCTAGATTAATTCTTAATTAATCTCATATTAATCTTTAATTAATCCAAGATTAGTACTTAATTAATCATGATTACTCTTTAATTAATTTCAGATTAATTCTTAATTAAACCAAGATTAATCCATAATCAAAACCAAGATTAGTCCTTAATTAAACCAAGATTAATCCTTAGTTAAACTAAGATTAGTCCTTAATCAAAACCATGATTATTTCATAGTTAAGATTAGTACTTGAGAACAAGTACTAAGATTAGGATTAACCTCACTTTAAAATTATTCATTAAGTGTAAGTGTTTACCATGAGTAAACACAACACCATTCTTAAATATTCAGACACTTTACTAACTTAATCAAGGACTCATTCATGATCTATCTCAACATCTGTCTAGACTCACCTAAAGAACAGTCTTGAAACTGGCTTGGACAATACTTGAGTTCCTCTTGAACAAAGCTGAATGGACCTGAGAATGGACAAGGTTCTGATCGGTTACTATGGTTAACTCAACAACTCATCTGACTCACTTGATTGTGGCTTACCAAGAGACTGAATGGATAGGATGGGACTAGCAAAGCTCCACACCTTAGCTGATCAAAACAGGGTAAGGTTGGGTTCAGAACATCAACAATCCGACAGTTCGGTTCAAGCTAAACAACTTAAATCAAATCAGTTCAAGCTCGGTTCCTTTCATACCAGATCAGATCAGTTCAGTTCTATTCAGTTAACAACAGTTCAAGACAAGATCAGACTGAGTTTAGTTTCGTTTCTCCAATCAATCCATAACAGCTTAGCAAACTGTTTTAGGAGATGGATTCAAACCGAAACTAAACAAGAACTGAACTGTATCATAACTTATACAACTGATCCGACCAAGATCTAAGGTAGCCATGAACTGTTCTGATCAGATACTGACTGAGGCTAGGAGACCAAAGCTTACCAAGATGAACTAAAGGACTAGATGGCCTCAGCTGATCCTCTTCTCCATGGTAAGCTTGCAGCTGAACTGATCAAAGAGAAAGATCAAGGCCTGATCATGATCTGAACTGAACTAGGTCTAGGTTTTTATTTTAAAATCTCACCTTCTGATCTTTCTCAAAGCAACAGACTGGTCTAGGGTTGAAGATTAGATCACCAAGAATTGTTTCTTGATTTATTTTCCTAATTTTCTCACTGATTTTTCTGTTCTTCTTTCTCTCTTTCTCTCTGAAATTCTCTAGGTTTTTCTGTAGGTTTCAGAACGTGGGAAGCAGCTGGAGGAGGGTTAAATACAAGCTGTGGTTGCTTCACCTGAGGGTTTAGCTCATAACAAAGCTTGGCTGAGAGCAGACAGCTGGCAACCTGTTTCATCATCTACACCATACTGTCCTTTCCCTCCCATGAAGTAGTTTCCAGCCAATCATAAATAATTAAAGGAGGAAGCAAGCACACAGGCAGCTTGTGATTGTCATGTGCCATTTACTGAAGAAGCTAAGCAAGCAGGCAGGTGCAAGTCATGTGATTAAAGACTGAGCAAGCAGGCTGGTGGAAGACATGAGTCTGGTCCAAAATTACTTGTAGCAGTTGGTTGATAATTTCCAATAATTTTTAACTAAATATTCCTTGTCTTTGGCTCTCGTCTTGTTCTCGGAAAATCTCTTCCAGTTTAATAAAAATTCGACCAAAATATTTAAGACTCGACCAAACTATCAAGTGAAGGTCTTTCAACCACAAGACAGTCCCGTCGAGAAATTAATCTACCGGGTCGATTTTTATTTTTATTAATCATGGTCGAACCAACTAAAAACTGGTTGAGCGGGATTTTTCTCTACCAAAAATTTATTGGCTCGTGAGGGTTATTACACTCTTCCCCCCTTAAAAGAATTCGTCCCGAATTCTCAAAATACAAGTGTACACTCTTTACTGGACGACTGGGGTATCTGAGAAGAGTTCTAGGTAATCAGCTCGGAACTTATCTTCATCCTTCCATGTTATAACAACTCTCTGTCACTTTTCCCAAAATACTTAAACTTGCGAAATTTCCCTATTCTTCTATTTATTGAAACGATGTTCGCCTATTCGCAAAGGACCTTCAGGATAGGTGAGGTTAGGTTGCAAGTTCTCTGGTCGCTGCGGCTCGACCATATTCGGATCTGGTATATGCTTACATAGCATCGATACATGAAATACCGGATGCATAGGCATATCGGGTGGAAGTTCTAGTCTATAGGCTAGTTCTCCAACTCTAGCGACAATTCGGTATGGTGCCTTTGCTATTGCAGCGGATCCGGGTTCTAAGGTTATACTAAAGGCGTTACTCCTAGACGGCGAAAATCCCTCTAATGCTTTAAACACGTCCTCATATTCTCTGACTACTGGTATTTCTTCCATGTTCTGCTCTTTCTCGTCTTCTACTGGTCCAACAACTAAGGTCACTAAGTATACTTCTTCACCCTTCTCCAAAAGGCTTTCAATTCTCAATGCTGACACTAATGACGCTCCAACACTTGGTACTATGCCATGGTAAGCTAAAGGGGATTGGGTATCTCTCTCGAAAACAATCTTCCCTCGACCACAATCAAGGTGAGCTCGGTAACTTGACAGCCAATCCATCCCTAAGATTACCTCGTACCTCTCTAATGGGAGAACTAACAAATCAGCCGGAAAAACCATATCTTGGATAATGATTGGAACTCTTAGAATACAGCCTTCAGTTTCAAGAACTTGATCTCCGGGAATTAGAACGGGAATGGATAAATTTTCCTTAGTGAATTCTCCATCGAATCATGATGCTACTTCGGGAGCTACAAAACTATGTGTTGCTCCCGAATCGAAAAGGATGTGGGCGGATATTCCACCCACAAGCAAAGTCGCTGACAATAATTGACTTTCCCATCAATTACTTACTCAACAACTTTTATACTATTTTTTTTTATCACCAATTTACCAATCATTTAAAATTATGCAACACTCAATTGGTTAGGAAAACAAACCTGAAATCGGACCCTGAGGTGGTCCGGATGGTCCTGGTAACTCTAAAGCGTAAGCCCTACCAGCAGTGGCTTGACGCTTTGCAGGAGGTAAGGGTAAAGGTGGGTTAACTGGTACAACGGGTTGAGCACTCGAAACAACAGGCTGAGCGAGATGAGTGTGTGGACATGATGTCGCGTAATGTCCTCTCTCTCCACACGTGAAACAAGTAATGTGAGATGGTACAGCCGTTTGGAACTGTACCACGTTCGGACAATCTCGCCTAACATGGCCCAGCTGGCCACAAGTGAAACAAGTCGGGGTTCTATGTCTAGGACCTCCAGAATGACCTCCCTGAAAAGCTCTACCTCCTCGTCCTCGAGACATAGGAGAATGTGGCTGAGGCTGAATTTGAACTGATGGACGTCTAGGTTGTGCAGAATGGCTAGAAGAAGCTCTCTCAGCAGCAATGGCCTCCTCCACGTTCACAGCACGCTCAACAAGATCAGCAAGCCTATGAAACTCTACTGCCTCAAGTCTGCTCCTGATATATGGGTTAAGTCCTCGAAGGAACTTACGGATAATCATCATCTCATCCTCCCGACCATAGTGGACATACTTCCTGAGACGGGTGAACTCTGCCTCATACTTCCTAACAGATAATCCTCCCTGAACTAGCTCCATGAATTTAATCTCCAATCGATCACGGGCTTCCGGTGGGAAGTACTTTCGAACGAACGCTGTACGGAAGTCAGCCCAACTCAGATTGAAGTCTCCAAAGTTCCCCTCTACGCATAACCACCAACTGATGGCGTCCTTCTCCAGATAGTAAACAGCCACGTCCTTCTTGAATTCTACCGGACAACGGGTTGCAGCAAAGTTCTGCTCGAGATTGTGCAGCCATGCATCAGCTTCAAAGGGATCAGTACCTCCCTGGTAACGCTTCGTCCCCAAGTTCTTCATAATCATGACTATCTTCAGAAAGTCCTGATGAGAAGTGGTAGGTACTGGAGCTGGCTGAGTACGCTGTGCTTCACGCTGTGCATTCAATGCTTGATGTTGCAAATTCACCATCTCAGCCATCAGTTCTAGAAGTGCTATTATAGCTGGATCAGTTGGCGCTGGTTGAGGTTGTGCTGCCGGAATAGGTGCGGCAGGGGCCGGTGGAATATGAGCGGCAGGAGATGCAGGAGCTGCGTAATGATCTCCGTGCACTGGACTATCGTGTACCACATCCACCTCGATGTCCATAAAATACGGGTCTGGAGACAATGGCATGTGCACCGGTGTCTGATTATATGACCCTTCAGACGGGTCAGTCTCAAAGCTAGATCCCGAAGGTGTAGCATCAAAGCTAGCAGTCGGAAGTGGTGTCGGAGTAGATGGCGGCGAAGAGTCTGAAGATGATGAAATCGAAATTGGGAGGTTTGGACCTCCACGGCGTCCAAAGAGTGCTCTTCTCGGTGGCATCTGCAACGAAAGATCATGGTAAGTTTCTACCCAGGTCTATCTATTTCTAAAAGAAGGAACAAACCAGCATATCCTAATTATCCTTGCGACACATTTTCGACTCGAAAATTATTTGAAACAAGTCCCATTCAAGCATCGTATAACCATGCTCTGATACCACCTTTGTGACACCCCCGATCGTAGATAACCGGAAATGACACGGTCAATGTTCCCTGATGGTCGACCCGAGGTTCTAGAAATAAATCCGATCACCTTAGACCAACAACCAAAGAACAGACACACTCTTATCGGATATTACTCTAGGCTTTTCAACCCGATAAAGCAATATTCGATAGTTAGTTCGTCCCGGACAAGGACTAATATCATATGAGAACTCGTGATTTATAAACATCTTTTATACATTATTTATTTACTTTAAACATCTTACAAAGTGTTATAGTTTACCCTACGGCCTATCGCCCAACAACGTTTTAAGTAAATATACATCAAAAGGTACGTTGCAAGGACAACAAAATACTACCGCTGGTTGGCCGCTCCTTCCGTCCAAAAGAGTAAAGTGTCTCCCGCCTAAGGGTTACCTGCACACACGAATGAGTCATGAGCAACTAGTTTACTCAGTGAATCTAGAATCAAAACACAATCAATAATAAACCAAACAATTATCAAATGGATATACATGATCATGCAAGTACTAGTACTATACTTTAATATCGATCATCATTGTGAATTCTTATTTTAAACATCACTTCCACAACACCCGCCCGTTACCATACTCATATAATACAATATATATACTAGACCCGAGAAACCACTAAGGCTAACCGAGACTAGTGAGTTAGCATCACCATCATTGTCGAATGTCCGGTATGAACAATCCGACACTGCATCGTCATGCAGTACACGGTCTCCAGGGAGCTACCCCATCATCGTGTCTTCATGACCTTGTTCCGTTCGCAGGACCAAGTCACGGTAATGCGGGGGCTTTAGGGATAGTGAATATAACAAGATTTCACATGCTTTTACTTTTACTTCCATAATTATTCAAAAATAATCCATAATTAATCCTTAATTAATCATAATTAACTCTTAATTAATCCTAGATTAATTCTTAATTAATCTCATATTAATCTTTAATTAATCCAAGATTAGTACTTAATTAATCATGATTACTCTTTAATTAATTTCAGATTAATTCTTAATTAAACCAAGATTAATCCATAATCAAAACCAAGATTAGTCCTTAATTAAACCAAGATTAATCCTTAGTTAAACTAAGATTAGTCCTTAATCAAAACCATGATTATTTCATAGTTAAGATTAGTACTTGAGAACAAGTACTAAGATTAGGATTAACCTCACTTTAAAATTATTCATTAAGTGTAAGTGTTTACCATGAGTAAACACAACACCATTCTTAAATATTCAGACACTTTACTAACTTAATCAAGGACTCATTCATGATCTATCTCAACATCTGTCTAGACTCACCTAAAGAACAGTCTTGAAACTGGCTTGGACAATACTTGAGTTCCTCTTGAACAAAGCTGAATGGACCTGAGAATGGACAAGGTTCTGATCGGTTACTATGGTTAACTCAACAACTCATCTGACTCACTTGATTGTGGCTTACCAAGAGACTGAATGGATAGGATGGGACTAGCAAAGCTCCACACCTTAGCTGATCAAAACAGGGTAAGGTTGGGTTCAGAACATCAACAATCCGACAGTTCGGTTCAAGCTAAACAACTTAAATCAAATCAATTCAAGCTCGGTTCCTTTCATACCAGATCAGATCAGTTCAGTTCTATTCAGTTAACAACAGTTCAAGACAAGATCAGACTGAGTTTAGTTTCGTTTCTCCAATCAATCCATAACAGCTTAGCAAACTGTTTTAGGAGATGGATTCAAACCGAAACTAAACAAGAACTGAACTGTATCATAACTTATACAACTGATCCGACCAAGATCTAAGGTAGCCATGAACTGTTCTGATCAGATACTGACTGAGGCTAGGAGACCAAAGCTTACCAAGATGAACTAAAGGACTAGATGGCCTCAGCTGATCCTCTTCTCCATGGTAAGCTTGCAGCTGAACTGATCAAAGAGAAAGATCAAGGCCTGATCATGATCTGAACTGAACTAGGTCTAGGTTTTTATTTTAAAATCTCACCTTCTGATCTTTCTCAAAGCAACAGACTGGTCTAGGGTTGAAGATTAGATCACCAAGAATTGTTTCTTGATTTATTTTCCTAATTTTCTCACTGATTTTTCTGTTCTTCTTTCTCTCTTTCTCTCTGAAATTCTCTAGGTTTTTCTGTAGGTTTCAGAACGTGGGAAGCAGCTGGAGGAGGGTTAAATACAAGCTGTGGTTGCTTCACCTGAGGGTTTAGCTCATAACAAAGCTTGGCTGAGAGCAGACAGCTGGCAACCTGTTTCATCATCTACACCATACTGTCCTTTCCCTCCCATGAAGTAGTTTCCAGCCAATCATAAATAATTAAAGGAGGAAGCAAGCACACAGGCAGCTTGTGATTGTCATGTGCCATTTACTGAAGAAGCTAAGCAAGCAGGCAGGTGCAAGTCATGTGATTAAAGACTGAGCAAGCAGGCTGGTGGAAGACATGAGTCTGGTCCAAAATTACTTGTAGCAGTTGGCTGATAATTTCCAATAATTTTTAACTAAATATTCCTTGTCTTTGGCTCTCGTCTTGTTCTCGGAAAATTTCTTCCAGTTTAATAAAAATTCGACCAAAATATTTAAGACTCGACCAAACTATCAAGTGAAGGTCTTTCAACCACAAGACAGTCCCGTCGAGAAATTAATCTACCGGGTCGATTTTTATTTTTATTAATCATGGTCGAACCAACTAAAAACTGGTTGAGCGGGATTTTTCTCTACCAAAAATTTATTGGCTCGTGAGGGTTATTACACGGACAGTCCATGGGAAGGGCCAGCATGCTGATATGTGTGGTCAGCATGCTGATATGAGTTCAGTACACGGATCAGTACACGGATCAGTCCACGGGAAGGGCCAGCATGCTGATATGTGTACTGACATGGTGCATCAGTTGTCCAAAATCAGTACACGGACAGTCCACGGGAAGGGCCAGCATGCTGATATGTGTGGTCAGCATGCTGATATGAGTTCAGTACACGGATCAGTCCACGGATCAGTACACGGACCGTCCACGGGAAGGGCCAGCATGCTGATATGTGTGGTCAGCATGCTGATATGAGTTCAGTACACGGATCAGTACACGGATCAGTACACGGACAGTCCACGGGAAGGGCCAGCATGCTGATATGTGTGGTCAGCATGCTGATATGAGTTCAGTACACGGATCAGTACACGAATCAGTCCACGGGAAGGGCCAGCATGCTGATATGTGTGGTCAGCATGCTGATATGAGTTCAGTACACGGATCAGTACACGGACAGTCCACGGGAAGGGCCAGCATGCTGATATGTGTGGTCAGCATGCTGATATGAGTTCAGTACACGGATCAGTCCACGGGAAGGGCCAGCATGCTGATATGTGTACTGACATGGTGCATCAGTTGTCCAAAATCAGTACACGGACAGTCCACGGGAAGGGCCAGGATGCTGATATGTGTGGTCAGCATGCTGATATGAGTTCAGTACACGGATCAGTCCACGGACAGTCTGTGTGTGCTAACGGACAGGTACGGACGTCCTGCGTGTGCTGACGGACGTCCTGTGTGTACTGAACAGACAGCCCACGTGGGCCAAAATCACCCGAACAGTCCACAGGAAGGACCAGCATGCTGATATGTGTACTGACGGACGACCACGGACGTCCTGTGTGTGCTGACGGACGTCCTTTGTGTACTGACGGACGTCCTGTGTGTGCTGACAGACGTCCTGTGTGTACTGACGGACACACGGACACACACGGACGTCCTGCGTGTGCTGACGGACGCCCTGTGTGTGCTGACGGACGGCCACGGACGTCCTCTGTGTACTGACGGACGTCCTGTGTGTGCTGACGGACGGCCACGGACGTCCTTTGTGTGCTGACGGACGTCCTGTGTGTACTGACGGACGTCCTGCGTGTGCTGACGGACACACGGACACACACGGACAGCCACGGATGTGACACCCCCGATCGTAGATAACTGGAAATGACACGGTCGATGTTCCCTGATGGTCGACCCGAGGTTCTCGAAATAAATCCGATCACCTTAGACCAACAACCAAAGAACACAGACACTCCTATCGGATATTACTCTAGGCTTTTCAACCCGATAAAGCAATATTCGATAGTTAGTTCGTCCCGGACAAGGACTAATATCATATGAGAACTCGTGATTTATAAACATCTTTTATACATTATATATTTACTTTAAACATCTTACAAACTGTTATAGTTTACCCTACGGCCTATCGCCCAACAACGTTTTAAGTAAATATACATCAAAACGTACGTTGCAAGGACAACAAAATACTACCGCTGGTTGGCCGCTCCTTCCGTCCAAAAGATTTAAGTGTCTCCCGCCTAAGGTTTACCTGCACACACAAATGAGTCATGAGCAACTAGTTTACTCAGTGAATCTAGAATCACAACACAATCAATAACAATCAAGCAATTATCAATGCATATACATGATCATGCAAGTACTAGTACTATACTTTAATATCGATCATCATTGTGAATTCTTATTTTAAACATCACTTCCACAACACCCGCCCGTTACCATACTCATATAATACAATATATATACTAGACCCGAGAAACCACTAAGGCTAACCGAGACTAGTGAGTTAGCATCACCATCATTGTCGAATGTCCGGTATGGACAATCCGACACTGCATCGTCATGCAGTACACGGTCTCCAGGGAGCTACCCCATCATCGTGTCTTCATGACCTTGTTCCGTTCGCAGGACCAAGTCACGGTAATGCGGGGGCTTTAGGGATAGTGAATATAACAAGACTTCACATGATTTTACTTCCATAATTATTCCAAAATTAATCCTTAATTAATTATAATTAACTCTTAACTAATCCTAGATTAATCCTTAATTAATCTCATATTAATCCTTAATTAATCTCATATTAATCCTTAATTAATCCAAGATTAGTACTTAAGCGACAAAAAAAAAAAATTAGTACTTAATTAATCCAAGATTAGTACTCAATTAATCTCAGATTAATTTTCAATTAAACCAAGATTAATTCTTAATTAAACCATGATTAATCCATAATCAAAACCATGATTATTTCATAGTTAAGATTAGTACTTGAGAACAAGTACTAAGATTAGGATTAACCTCACTTTAAAATTATTCATTAAGTGTAAGTGTTTACCATGAGTAAACACAACACAATTCTTAAATATTCAGACACTTTACTAACTTAATCAAGGACTCATTCATGATCTATCTCAACATCTGTCTAGACTCACCTAAAGAACAGTCTTGAAACTGGCTTGGACAAGACTTAAGTTCCTCTTGAACAAAGCTGAATGGACCTGAGAATGGACAAGGTTCTGATCGGTTACTATGGTTAACTCAACAACTCATCTGACTCACTTGATTGTGGCTTACCAAGAGACTGAATGGATAGGATGGGACTAGCAAAGCTCCACACCTTAGCTGATCAAAACAGGGTAAGGTTGGGTTCAGAACATCAACAATCCGACAGTTCGGTTCAAGCTAAACAACTTAAATCAAATCAGTTCAAGCTCGGTTCCTTTCATACCAGATCAGATCAGTTCAGTTCTATTCAGTTAACAACAGTTCAAGACAAGATCAGACTGAGTTTAGTTTCGTTTCTCCAATCAATCCATAACAGCTTAGCAAACTGTTTTAGGAGATGGATTCAAACCGAAACTAAACAAGAACTGAACTGTATCATAACTTATACAACTGATCCGACCAAGATCTAAGGTAGCCATGAACTGTTCTGATCAGATACTGACTGAGGCTAGGAGACCAAAGCTTACCAAGATGAACTAAAGGACTAGATGGCCTCAGCTGATCCTCTTCTCCATGGTAAGCTTGCAGCTGAACTGATCAAAGAGAAAGATCAAGGCCTGATCATGATCTGAACTGAACTAGGTCTAGGTTTTTATTTTAAAATCTCACCTTCTGATCTTTCTCAAAGCAACAGACTGGTCTAGGGTTGAAGATTAGATCACCAAGAATTGTTTCTTGATTTATTTTCCTAATTTTCTCACTGATTTTTCTGTTCTTCTTTCTCTCTTTCTCTCTGAAATTCTCTAGGTTTTTCTGTAGGTTTCAGAACGTGGGAAGCAGCTGGAGGAGGGTTAAATACAAGCTGTGGTTGCTTCACCTGAGGGTTTAGCTCATAACAAAGCTTGGCTGAGAGCAGACAGCTGGCAACCTGTTTCATCATCTACACCATACTGTCCTTTCCCTCCCATGAAGTAGTTTCCAGCCAATCATAAATAATTAAAGGAGGAAGCAAGCACACAGGCAGCTTGTGATTGTCATGTGCCATTTACTGAAGAAGCTAAGCAAGCAGGCAGGTGCAAGTCATGTGATTAAAGACTGAGCAAGCAGGCTGGTGGAAGACATGAGTCTGGTCCAAAATTACTTGTAGCAGTTGGTTGATAATTTCCAATAATTTTTAACTAAATATTCCTTGTCTTTGGCTCTCGTCTTGTTCTCGGAAAATCTCTTCCAGTTTAATAAAAATTCGACCAAAATATTTAAGACTCGACCAAACTATCAAGTGAAGGTCTTTCAACCACAAGACAGTCCCGTCGAGAAATTAATCTACCGGGTCGATTTTTATTTTTATTAATCATGGTCGAACCAACTAAAAACTGGTTGAGCGGGATTTTTCTCTACCAAAAATTTATTGGCTCGTGAGGGTTATTACACTCTTCCCCCCTTAAAAGAATTCGTCCCGAATTCTCAAAATACAAGTGTACACCTTTTACTGGACGACTGGGGTATCTGAGAAGAGTTCTAGGTAATCAGCTCGGAACTTATCTTCATCCTTCCATGTTATAACAACTCTCTGTCACTTTTCCCAAAATACTTAAACTTGCGAAATTTCCCTATTCTTCTATTTATTGAAACGATGTTCGCCTATTCGCAAAGGACCTTCAGGATAGGTGAGGTTAGGTTGCAAGTTCTCTGGTCGCTGCGGCTCGACCATATTCGGATCTGGTATATGCTTACATAGCATCGATACATGAAATACCGGATGCATAGGCATATCAGGTGGAAGTTCTAGTCTATAGGCTAGTTCTCCAACTCTAGCGACAATTCGGTATGGTGCCTTTGCTATTGCAGCGGATCCGGGTTCTAAGGTTATACTAAAGGCGTTACTCCTAGACGGCGACAATCCCTCTAATGCCTTAAACACGTCCTCATATTCTCTGACTACTGGTATTTCTTCCATGTTCTGCTCTTTCTCGTCTTCTACTGGTCCAACAACTAAGGTCACTAAGTATACTTCTTCACCCTTCTCCAAAAGGTTTTCAATTCTCAGTGCTAACACTAATGACGCTCCAACACTTGGTACTATGCCATGGTAAGCTAAAGGGGGGTTGGGTATCTCTCTCGAAAACAATCTTCCTTCGACCACAATCAAGGTTAGCTCGGTAACTTGACAGCCAATCACCTTCAGTTTCAAGAACTTGATCTCCAGGAGAACGGGAATGGATAAATTCACCTTAGTGAATTCTCCATCGAATCATGATGCTACTTCGGGAGCTACAAAACTATGTGTTGCTCCCAAATCGAAAAGGATGTGGGCGGATATTCCACCCACAAGCAAAGTCGCTGACAATAATTGACTTTCCCTTCAATTACTTACTCAACAACTTTATACTATTTTTTATTTATATCACCAATTTACCAATCATTTAAAAATTATGCAACACTCAATTGGTTAGGAAAACAAACCTGAAATCGGACCCTGAGGTGGTCCGGATGGTCCTGGTAACTCTAAAGCATAAGCCCTACCAGCAGTGGCTTGACGCTTAGCAGGAGGTAAGGGTAAAGGTGGGTTAACTGGTACAACGGGTTGAGCACTCGTAACAACAGGCTGAGCAAGATGAGTGTGTGGACATGATGTCGCGTAATGTCCTCGCTCTCCACACGTGAAACAAGTGATGTGAGATGGTACAGCCGGTTGGAACTGTCCCACGGTCGGACAATCTCTCCTAACATGGCCCAGCTGGCCACAAGTGAAACAAGTTGGGGTTCTAGGTCTAGGATCTCCAGATCGACCTCCCCGAAAAGCTCTACCTCCCCGTCCTCGCGGCATAGGAGAATGTGGCTGAGGCTGACTTTGAACGGATGGACGTCTAGGTTGTGCAGAATGGCTAGAAGAAGCTCTCTCAGCAGCAATGGCCTCCTCCACGTTCACAGCACGCTCAACAAGATCAGCAAGCCTATGAAACTCTACTGCCTCAAGTCTGCTCCTGATATATGGGTTAAGTCCTCGAAGGAACTTACGGATAATCATCATCTCGTCCTCTCGACCATAGTGGACATATTTCCTGAGACGGGTGAACTCTGCCTCATACTTCCTAACAGATAATCCTCCCTGAACTAGCTCCATGAATTTAATCTCCAATCGATCACGGGCTTCCGGTGGGAAGTACTTTCGAACGAACACTGTACGGAAGTCAGCCCAACTCAGATTGAAGTCTCCAAAGTTCCTCTCTACGCATAACCACCAACTGATGGCGTCCTTCTCCAGATAGTAAACAGCCACGTCCTTCTTGAATTCTACCGGACAACGGGTTGCAGCAAAGTTCTGCTCGAGATTGTGCAGCCATGCATCAGCTTCAAAGGGATCAGTACCTCCCTGGTAACGCTTCGTCCCCAAGTTCTTCATAATCATGACTATCTTCAGAAAGTCCGGATGAGAAGTGGTAGGTACTGGAGCTGGCTGAGTACGCTGTGCTTCACGCTGTGCATTCAATGCTTGATGTTGCAAATTCACCATCTCAGCCATCAGTTCTAGAAGTGCTATTATAGCTGGATCAGTTGGCGCTGGTTGAGGTTGTGCTGCCGGAATAGGTGCGGCAGGGGCCGGTGGAATATGAGCGGCAGGAGATGCAGGAGCTGCGTAATGATCTCCGTGCACTGGACTATCGTGTACCACATCCACCTCGATGTCCATAAAATACGGGTCTGGAGACAATGGCATGTGCACAGGTGTCTGATTATATGACCCTTCAGACGGGTCAGTCTCAAAGCTAGATCCCGAAGGTGTAGCATCAAAGCTAGCAGTCGGAAGTGGTGTCGGAGTAGATGGCGGCGAAGAGTCTGAAGATGATGAAATCGAAATTGGGAGGTTTGGACCTCCACGGCGTCCAAAGAGTGCTCTTCTCGGTGGCATCTGCAACGAAAGATCATGGTAAGTTTCTACCCAGGTCTATCTATTTCTAAAAGAAGGAACAAACCAGCATATCCTAATTATCCTTGCGACACATTTTGACTCGAAAATTATTTGAAACAAGTCCCATTCAAGCATCGTATAACCATGCTCTGATACCACCTTTGTGACACCCCCGATCGTAGATAACCGGAAATGACACGGTCGATGTTCCCTGATGGTCGACCCGAGGTTCTCGAAATAAATCCGATCACCTTAGACCAACAACCAAAGAACACAGACACTCCTATCGGATATTACTCTAGGCTTTTCAACCCGATAAAGCAATATTCGATAGTTAGTTCGTCCCGGACAAGGACTAATATCATATGAGAACTCGTGATTTATAAACATCTTTTATACATTATTTATTTACTTTAAACATCTTACAAACTGTTATAGTTTACCCTACGGCCTATCGCCCAACAACGTTTTAAGTAAATATACATCAAAACGTACGTTGCAAGGACAACAAAATACTACCGCTGGTTGGCCGCTCCTTCCGTCCAAAAGATTTAAGTGTCTCCCGCCTAAGGTTTACCTGCACACACAAATGAGTCATGAGCAACTAGTTTACTCAGTGAATCTAGAATCACAACACAATCAATAACAATCAAGCAATTATCAATGCATATACATGATCATGCAAGTACTAGTACTATACTTTAATATCGATCATCATTGTGAATTCTTATTTTAAACATCACTTCCACAACACCCGCCCGTTACCATACTCATATAATACAATATATATACTAGACCCGAGAAACCACTAAGGCTAACCGAGACTAGTGAGTTAGCATCACCATCATTGTCGAATGTCCGGTATGGACAATCCGACACTGCATCGTCATGCAGTACACGGTCTCCAGGGAGCTACCCCATCATCGTGTCTTCATGACCTTGTTCCGTTCGCAGGACCAAGTCACGGTAATGCGGGGGCTTTAGGGATAGTGAATATAACAAGACTTCACATGATTTTACTTCCATAATTATTCCAAAATTAATCCTTAATTAATTATAATTAACTCTTAACTAATCCTAGATTAATCCTTAATTAATCTCATATTAATCCTTAATTAATCCAAGATTAGTACTTAATTAATCCAAGATTAGTACTCAATTAATCTCAGATTAATTTTCAATTAAACCAAGATTAATTCTTAATTAAACCATGATTAATCCATAATCAAAACCATGATTATTTCATAGTTAAGATTAGTACTTGAGAACAAGTACTAAGATTAGGATTAACCTCACTTTAAAATTATTCATTAAGTGTAAGTGTTTACCATGAGTAAACACAACACAATTCTTAAATATTCAGACACTTTACTAACTTAATCAAGGACTCATTCATGATCTATCTCAACATCTGTCTAGACTCACCTAAAGAACAGTCTTGAAACTGGCTTGGACAAGACTTAAGTTCCTCTTGAACAAAGCTGAATGGACCTGAGAATGGACAAGGTTCTGATCGGTTACTATGGTTAACTCAACAACTCATCTGACTCACTTGATTGTGGCTTACCAAGAGACTGAATGGATAGGATGGGACTAGCAAAGCTCCACACCTTAGCTGATCAAAACAGGGTAAGGTTGGGTTCAGAACATCAACAATCCGACAGTTCGGTTCAAGCTAAACAACTTAAATCAAATCAGTTCAAGCTCGGTTCCTTTCATACCAGATCAGATCAGTTCAGTTCTATTCAGTTAACAACAGTTCAAGACAAGATCAGACTGAGTTTAGTTTCGTTTCTCCAATCAATCCATAACAGCTTAGCAAACTGTTTTAGGAGATGGATTCAAACCGAAACTAAACAAGAACTGAACTGTATCATAACTTATACAACTGATCCGACCAAGATCTAAGGTAGCCATGAACTGTTCTGATCAGATACTGACTGAGGCTAGGAGACCAAAGCTTACCAAGATGAACTAAAGGACTAGATGGCCTCAGCTGATCCTCTTCTCCATGGTAAGCTTGCAGCTGAACTGATCAAAGAGAAAGATCAAGGCCTGATCATGATCTGAACTGAACTAGGTCTAGGTTTTTATTTTAAAATCTCACCTTCTGATATTTCTCAAAGCAACAGACTGGTCTAGGGTTGAAGATTAGATCACCAAGAATTGTTTCTTGATTTATTTCCTAATTTTCTCACTGATTTTTCTGTTCTTCTTTCTCTCTTTCTCTCTGAAATTCTCTAGGTTTTTCTGTAGGTTTCAGAACGTGGGAAGCAGCTGGAGGAGGGTTAAATACAAGCTGTGGTTGCTTCACCTGAGGGTTTAGCTCATAACAAAGCTTGGCTGAGAGCAGACAGCTGGCAACCTGTTTCATCATCTACACCATACTGTCCTTTCCCTCCCATGAAGTAGTTTCCAGCCAATCATAAATAATTAAAGGAGGAAGCAAGCACACAGGCAGCTTGTGATTGTCATGTGCCATTTACTGAAGAAGCTAAGCAAGCAGGCAGGTGCAAGTCATGTGATTAAAGACTGAGCAAGCAGGCTGGTGGAAGACATGAGTCTGGTCCAAAATTACTTGTAGCAGTTGGTTGATAATTTCCAATAATTTTTAACTAAATATTCCTTGTCTTTGGCTCTCGTCTTGTTCTCGGAAAATCTCTTCCAGTTTAATAAAAATTCGACCAAAATATTTAAGACTCGACCAAACTATCAAGTGAAGGTCTTTCAACCACAAGACAGTCCC
>NW_026016407.1:52500-55000 GCF_020379485.1 Brassica napus
TGGATCGGGAAGACTCAGAGAGACGGGGTCATGGCCTAGGGCTGAGTTATTACACGACGGTGTAATGTGGCAGTGACCCGAAGGACTGTGGGCTGTCGTGCGGTGACCCGAAGGACTGTGGGCCGCGGTCGGTTGAAAGTTCCTTCTTCTGGCCTTTGTGGTAGGGAGATAGGATATTGCCGATGTTGAGGAGGAACACGAGATCACCAGGGCCCATGTTAGAATATTGAGTCTAGAGTTAGAATAGTGTGTCGAGTTAGTTTTATTGTGTCGTCTTGAGGGTGAGGAACCCTCGAGATAGTGTAGCACCGATATACGGTGTTACGAGTTAGATCGAGTCGTAGATACTCATAGTCTTATTATTGTGATTGTGTTTGTGGTTGACTGATTTGCTTGCAGGTTCTGACATTAAGTCATAAGTCCGGTTTAGGTATCGGATTAGGCTTGGTGTGTATTTTGTTAGTGTAGGCCTGACGTTGGCCTGTATGTGTTTGAGGGATTGCTTGTGAAGGGTGGTGGATATTAAAGCTATGCTGTATCATTGGTTGGCCGATCATGTTCTTGTTTGATTGTTGGTCGATCGACTAGTGATACTTGTATAGTCTAAGTGTCTAACACTACATGAGTACTGAACTCAGGCGTATATATGGTTAACTAGGGATTGGTTGTTGACTTGTTTTTATGCAGGTTCCCGTTACTTGAAGCTAGATCATGGCAGGAGGCCAAGTCTAACTTAGTAACGGTTTGCTTAGCCTTAGCTTTTATTGCATGCTAGGGCTAGATTGATTGTTATTTTGGGTTGTCCGGGTTAGAGTCTAGGTTGCGGGTAGAGGCCGCCAGCTCACTGAGTAACATTAGGTTACTCATCCAACTCCGTTGTCCTTTTTGCAGGTCGCTTTAGGTAAGGATGATCGGATAGCTTGGTGCTGGACGTTAGGACCGCCGGTGTAGATTTTCATGCCTTTTGTAAACGGTATTGTGGATTTGTGTTTAGTTGACTCGATTTGGCATTAGGCCGGGACCGGTCTCGAATTATATCAATGTATGGATATTTCTCGAATCAATAAAGTAATTGTTTTATATGCGCTTCATGAGTACTCTGATATTTGACTAGTCCGATCTAACACAACGTTAGGTCGTAGTACGGGTTGAAAAGCCTTAGGCCTCGATCTAACGGAAAACGCTAACTCTAGGTACGGGTTGCAAAGCCTTATGCCTTGACGCAGCGGGACGAGTTAGTGGATGAACTGGTCTAGGTCGTGGAGTAAAGTTTGTGACTCTGACCGGATTGTCCCTAGCCCGTCACGTAGCGCTTCCGAACCATGGTGTTGGGTTGGACGGTCAGTCATGTTCTTGTTTGATTGTTGGCTGGCCGGTTGGCCTTTCATCTCCAACCCTGGGTATTGTACGGTCGATCGGTCATGTTCTTGTTTGATTGTTGGCCGGTTGATCGACCATATGTCTAGGACGGTTCGGGGGTGTTAAGAGGTGGTATCAGAGCATGGTTTCGTCCATGCTTCCGGAACTCATGATTTAATCGGTTTTCAAATATTTTTCGAGTCAAAAAGAGTCACAAAAGGCATTAGGTAAACCGGTCACGTCCAGCTTAGGATTTATTGTTTTAGGAATTAGGATTGAGATAGTGGAATCTAGAATTGCTAGGTTGCTTGGGTAGCACTATTAGGTTGCTGGTTAGAATTGCGGTTAGGTTGCATTGTTAGTATTTGCTGGGTTAGTAGATTATGTGATTAATTACTAACTTGCATGTGAGGTGTTCTTTTGAGTTGCAGCGAGTAAGTGTGTTTGTTGATCGGAACTTTAAGGGATGAAAACCTTAAAGTGGAGGGAGTTCGAGGCCAAACCCAAACCCGAAGCGAAAGAGGAGAGACAGATTCAGAGAACTGGGCTGTGGTATGGACTGGACAGATGGGAAGAAACAAGACTTCGTTGGGAAAGGACTTCATCAGTATCTGGGAAATGAGAGATCGAGGAAATGGTTGGAGTAATCAGAGGCGCAGATTGGCAAGATCGTATCATGGGAAATTAGTTGGGCAGCAAAGTAAAAACTAAGAAGAAGACGCAGTGATCATTCAAGTGAAGATTTATGAAGATGATTGTGGTGACATTGGGAAGGACACTCAAGGGACAGTGAAAGGCAGAGTGAAGAGATATGAAGACGATTATGGCGACTTTAGACAGTATACACAAAGGGACATGGGCAAGCAAAGTAAAGAGTTATGAAGACAAGTTGAGATTAAGTGAAGCATGAGAAATCAAGAAGTGAAGAAATGAAAGGATTCAAGACCGAGGAAATGCATGGAGATGTATTAAGATGGAGCGAGTTCAGAATCAGAAAATCTAGAAGAAGACTGAAGAAATCAAGGGGAGATATCTAAGGCCAACCGATAAAGAAGCACATCTAGTGATCAAGACAAAGTTATGTAATTAGGAGTTATGGAGGAGTTGTTATCAAGGTGGAGCAAGTTCAAAATCCAAAGTG
>NW_026016407.1:60000-65000 GCF_020379485.1 Brassica napus
GAGCCAACAAGATTTTTCTATCCAAATTCAAATCTTGTGAAAGATAAGTTCATCATACCTTAGTTATTTGATGATACCTTGTTTAGATTATGATGTTCATGTAATCTAATACTCCTTATTTTATTGTTTCATGAGCTGAAGAGGAGTTAGTGCGAAGAACCCTAAATTGTTCTTGCTTGAGTTCTGGCTTGCATACATCCGATCAGATCCAGCCCTAAGGTGTTTCTGATCCTAGACGTCCTCAGCTCCCTGTTCAAAACAAAGCCAGTCCACGTTCCAAGTGAGACAGCTCGCAATCCAGATCAGCTTGCATTCGCGAAACAGACAGCACGCGTCCGAGGTTTATCCGTCCATCTTGGTGGTCCGGTTCAACCCTACAAACAGAGGTATACCGATTAATCTGAGAACCTAGTGATCAAACCTAAAAAGAGTTCTTGATCAAACCCTAAAATTAATAGGAATTAAAATTGATCATCTCATAATCACTAGATTGAAATCGATTCCAACTAGAACATGTTTGATTGTTTTATTGTTTCTGATTTAAATTATAAGAAACCCGGAATCAAAACCCTAAACCTTAAAAGCTAGAATCCGATTTTAAAAGTGTTCTTGCTTGATTGAAATCTTGATTGATTGAGGTTTAGGATTGATAGATTGATTGATAGATCTAATCTCTAAATTCAAAATCCTTAAAAGCCTTGAAACCCTTAATCGGCTACTTGAAAGTTTTAAGATCCTAAATCTCGTTTTGATTTCCTAAAAGGTTTTGAAATCTTAAATCTAATAAAAGTCTTAAAAGATTGAAAGTTTAAAAATGATTTCTGAGAGTTAGGTTGCTAGATTGATTGATTCTAAAATCTAGTTGAAACATTACCAACCTTGAAATGGGTAAACTTGATATGTATTGTGTGGCATTGTGTTTTGTCATGAATCATATTGGACGACCATAAGGTCTAATGCATTGCACACACACGTGGCCTTGTGCCCTTGATAGATTGAAAGCCGTGTGGCTTAATACATATCTAAGAGGCCGTGTGGCCTAGCATCCGGATAGTCACATGACCCGGACTGCATCATGATCCGATCCTTAAGATCGTTGTATCACATAATAATCGTGAAAGTCTAAGGCATTACATTGCAAAGCAGTATGGCCTTATATCCGGATTGATATATAAACCGGATTGTATCATGAACCAATCTCTAGGATTGTTGTATCACACTAACATGGCCGTGTGACCTGACTCACACCATGATCGATTGTTTTCATAGATGCGTAAGAACTTGTTTGTGGCCGAGCTTGCTATATCATGCGGCTGCATGAGCCACATTGTGAACCTAAAATTTTAAATGACAATGTGACTCAGATATCGAAAAGGGATTTGGTGATACAATCACCAAGGAAAACAATGAGAATGAATTGGTACAGGATTCCATCATCTCATTGAAGGTCTAAAAGATCAGTACATCACTATGGAAAATCCACTAGACTTTGGGTATGCTTTACAGCATAGAAATTACCACCAGAAAACAGTGTTGCTTCCAAAGGCTAGAAATGACTAGAAGAATCTAAGATTCTTGGATTACAAAGTCATGGATGAGTACAACTCAGTCTTGTTTAAGACAGTCTCGATGCTGAGACTTTGTGGCCGAAAATTTTAGTCTTGTTTAAGGCTTCACCACTTATACTGACCTGATCACATGTCTGCTTCTGGCAGAGACCAAATTTTCGATACGACTAGTCTTATTGCTTTATGATTGCAATTGTGTTTTAACCTAAGGATCATTCACGATTTTTATATACAAAGGTATTAGTCTTGAGTTTATTAAATCTTGCCTGATCTTACTTGAACATATGAATGTTTTAAAGAGTTGCCTAAAGGGCATAAAACCGAGTAAGAAATCATGAAAGGTATAGAAAGCCTAGTAAGAAACTATGGCTAAGGCATTTGCCTATAAGGCATTATATACACCCAAAGAAACGTGGTCCATTGAGTTATAATGAATGGTTTCCAAATAAGAAACAATGGACAAACTAGAAGGAAACAAGTTCCTTCAGATTTTGAAAGAAAAAATCGCCTAAGACCTTGAAAGAAAGTGATCGAAAACTATACCAATGATCCCTACTGATTTAAACTATGCTAAGGATCAGTATGATAAAAGAGGCAAGAGAAGTAGTGACTATAATGATATATCCCACGAAATTATACACTATATGGCAAGATAGGATTAGCCATCCTAAAGTTTAAACTTGATGCAAAGAAATTGAAAAGGCACAGAGTTATCCCATAAAGATCTCACGTTGTGAAACATGTACACAAAGGGAAACTCATTAGGCTTAATAATCCCAAAGCACCACGACCTTATAGTATGGTCATGAGGGGGAGAGAGGATAAACCCATGATCAATACTACAAGTTCGTGTACTATGGTCTAAAGACCATGTTATATGGCTTGGCCATTACTCGGCCATAAAGGGCCATTACCCGACCAAAGAGAGGCCATGATACAAACGGCCAAACCAAAGAGGCTATCACCTATAAACAGGTAGGCCATGACTTGGCCGTGACTTGTCTGAATAGTGCAGGCTTGGCCGCACACTGTCCATGACTCGGCCAAAGAGGCCGAAGAGACCATGAGAGACAACAGCCTGGCCGCAAAGGCCATAACCGGCCGGAAAGACCATTACCTATAAAAGGTTCGGCCATTACCTATATGCTTGGGGACATAATGAATTTACATGTACAGAATGATAATAAGATCATATGCATCAGGCCATATAAGTGAGCATAGATATTCCCATCTAAAGAATGAATACGGGTCATTAAAACCAGACAAACCATCTTAAGAGATTCTGAAATAAAACCACCACATACATATATGTGCCGTCTAAGATGGAACCTCAGAAGAGGATTGGGAATATATGTTGGATAGGAGTATTACTTTCTCCATGAATTCAAAGAAAGCTTGAGCCAAAACATGGGTGATTAAAATAGTGGCCAGGTACGGATTGCATGACCAAAAGCATCCGACTATCCAAACATTAAAGGAGAAAGATTATAAGCTGGATAAAGAAAGAGTAAAGGAATGATAAGAATGGTTTTAACCATCATTGTCTTGGCAAGATCCTCGGACTATACATTATGATATAAGACGTCCAAAGAAAGATTATACAAAGCTATTGAGAAGCTAATCGAGATGCCAGACACTGACCCGAAAAGAATGACTAAGTCATAACCAGCTTAGCACCAAATGAAACGTCCTAGAAGAGACATAATCAAGTTGCTATAAGAGTCTATACAAGATAGACCAAGTGTTCCATAAAGATAAAGGAACTTCGGATAGAAAAGAAAAGAGAAAGGTGCATAGACAGATCCGAGTTCATGATAAGAGAAACCGTACCAGACATTGAGAAAAGGCTGCGCAGCTACACATCTAAGGTACCAAACCAAGTGGCTTGGGACGCCAAGCTACTAGGTAACAAAGGTCCTGGATAATGAAATCTCAAAGTGATCAGATCATGTCTGGAACATAATGGAACCTTATGAAGGTGTCGACACACACACACACATGAACATCTATATAAAGATGCATAAGAGAAAAGCACTTGAACATAAAGAGATAAGCGAGGATCATGAACCCACGATTGAGTACTCATCATACAATCATAGAATCATAAAGATTATAAAGAATAGAAAAGATAAACGTGGAGGTTCAAAGTATCTAAAGAGAGATGAGCGTATTGGCCATGTACATATACAGAAACGCCATCCGATAAACCAGTGAAATAGATGGATCTTGTGAGATAAAGAAACCGTGAGAGAGGACACTTGATCACGTGGCCTAGAGTGCCCATGTCCTCCTACTAACAGCATTAGATCATAGCTTGTTACACAAGGTACTCACAAAGATCAAAGGAACAGATTATAAGGAGATAAACTCCTATGTGGTGATTGCTGCTACAGAATTCGAAATTGACAAAGGTCTGGTCATAAAGAAAGAAAATAGATACACTAATGTGGTAAGCAGCATATGGATCACTGGATAAGATAATGTAGAATGAGAGAACAGCTTTGTTCCTAAGCTGATTCATGGACTGAAACAAAAAGCAGCTGCATATAGTATGTAAAGGAAATTGATCACACATGATCATATTGATCTTGGAGTTGTATATAAGACAATACAATAACAGTCCATATACTTATGAGGATTTATAAAGAAATTCCTTGTGCTTATACTAAACCTAAAAGAGGTTAGAAGAATGATACAGAACATGTCTGTAGGCGTCCAGCACATTGGCTGATAGCGTCCGGTCCTTCAAACTAAAGAAGTCCGACTCTGTCCGTCCAAGGGCGTCCGGCTCTTCAGCAAAGAGCGTCCAGATCTTCTAGACACGTCCAGCTTTTAGACCTAAGAGGCATCTGACCCTTCTTCTTGGTCACGGGCTAAAAGAAACTAAATTAAGATCAACCATCAGGTTGCAATCCGACATCAGATCCCTTAAGGATCCAGCATAGCAGAATGGTCTGCTGCTGTATGAACTCCATAAAGCTTTGTCATAAGATTAAAGGGAGACATCTAATCTGTCGGATACCAAAGAAGTATTGTAGCCCATAAAGCTTATAAGATCTATGACCCAAGGTCATGAGACGTCATTAAGATAGGAATGCAAAGAATAAAGACATTACTTAAAGCAAAGAAATCGATGTCCACATACATGAGAGTGTGTTCGGCCGCAGAGCCATGATTATAAAAACCTCAAAGCAATAATCATTGAACACTCATAAGATTAATAAGTGGACAAGTATGGACGTGGTCTATGACCTGGACATGGATCGACCAGATTGAAACATGGTCAAATGGTAAACATAAATTGCCAAAGTAAAGAGTTTGAAAGAAGACAAACACGTCTAGACCATGGACAGATGCAAACACGTTTTATAAAGACCAACAAGTGATCCCCAAGGACAATGTGGTTCACATTGCTTAGCACACATGCTTTAA